>NC_056746.1:581953179-582130679 GCF_019279795.1 Protopterus annectens
ATTTTAAGCTGCTTTTTATCGTAGATGATATTACAACTATATTCAACCTCTTTAATCACATTAGTGTAGTTTGTGTAGTATTGGTCAAAAAGCAAATCTTGACTAATGGAACTGTTTAATCGTTCCAAGTCTGATAAAAGGGTGTCAATTTTCTTCTCATTGTATTTAATCATGATTTCCATGAGTGCTATTCCCGTTTTGTTAAATAGTTCATGCAACTCGTTTAACATATCCGGTTCATGCTCGCTGCCATTGGGGTAACGCCACAGTCTCAGTCCTTTAGGAACAATCCCCAACTCTATGTTTCTACGTAAGTACCCATTTTCCATTTGGGTTCTTTTCAGTTTAAACATTTTCACTTCGAAAATTCTCAGCCATTCACGCATATTACCCTGCGTCTGATTGTTAGGAATGCCAATGGACTGAGATTTGGTATTGAAAGAGTACTGGTTAGTTCTCCAAGATTCACTGTTGATAGGCTCAGGTTGCACATTCACTCGGGTAGCATGAAAAATTTGCCCACTAGATGCACCCTGGGTGTCGGCTATTGTAGGTGCTGTAGGCGGGGTCGCTTGAGTCAGAGGTAGCCCCAAACTGCTACCGGAGTCCAAACTAGCAGTAAAGGTAGTCATAAGCTTGTTGATGATGATAGAATGCTGTTTGAGCTGCTCGTTCATTTCCTTCAACAGCACAGCCACATCAATTGGTTCACCTTCCTCCTCCATGTCAAACAACCAAAAACCAGGAACCGAGACTCACAAATGGAATAACCACTGGAAAAGGTGCCCCAATCAAAGTGGAGCCACTGTGGAGTACAACGAAACTGCAGATCACCAAAGGAATCCAAGGCCCATAAACGTTCCAAAAGCTTTATTGAATAACACAAATCAGAATAAAACAAAACGTCGACCTAGGTTTCGTCCGTTAAACGAACTTCATCAGAACACATCTTACTACATTCAAACTCATTATATATAACTGCACAGGGAACTGATTGAGCCTGTCGACCAATGAAATTCATGTGAAAACAGCAGTTAATTAATTATTTCATTCATCAACTTTAATCAAAAATACAAGGATGTATGCCCTGTATTTAAACCAATCTGGTTATGTTAAATTGAATAAATGAACACATGATTGAATAAATAAATAAATAAATGAATAAATAAGTAAGTAAATATGACCCCACCAATAAAAAATGCATATATATGTGTGTAGTAAAACAATATATATACCTTGCAAATAAATGTAAAAATATATATATATATGTATATATATAGAGGGATATACATACACCCTATATCTGATGTAATACATAACACTAATTAAATTGTGTGTATGTAATATACCCAACTCTCGACCAATACATAAATAAACTACAGTGCCATTCAAATATTAATATAATGCAAGGTTAAAAGAATTACCATATACGTCGTACTGACCATTGAACTTGTTTTATGTGAAATTGATGCGTGTTTACAATGTCATGAACAATAAGCAAATAAATAAGTAATGTAAATAGTAGAATGTTCTTAGATAAAAAAATGGGAAGGAATAATATATGTGTATAAATAAATATATATAAATATATATAAATATTGATAATAATAATAATAATAAATATAATAAAATTAATATATGCAGGTGCTACACCAGAGGGATCTGGGGTAAAAGATAAGTGGTCTGAGGTACAACAAATGGCCACAGCAGAGTCAGCCACCTGCTGCTGAGGCAAATTGGTAGCCTGCTGTGGTGGCAGAGCCTGTTTGCTTAACTTTTTCTGGCTGAAAAAAGGACAAACCATGGGAGTGACAATCTGTACCATGGTCAGGCCAAAAATTGGGCCTGTGTCCTGGGGAAAACCAAGCAACAATGCCAGTAAAACTACCAGTCCACAAAAATATTGTTCTTTTTTTTTTATGGAAAAAACACAGTAAAAAGCACTGTCAAATGCTATGACAGCCGCACAACCTTAAAATAAACATCATTTCTCCACAGAAAAAAAGTTGCTCAGTTATATAACACTACATGTAAGAGTGTTCAATCTCGCCGTTTGTTCTTACACACGGGTTCGGAGCCGATCCTCGGCTCCGAGTCGGCCGAATTGCAAAGCTCTGAATCTCAGAGAAGCTCGAGACCAGCCCATATCCCACAATCCTCCCTGCCATTACTCAGATCTTGTTTGCCACTGCAACAGATCGGATCGAGCAGAGCTCGGACCAGATAGAAACTTGAGTTTTTGTTGAGTCTTCAGATAAGAATTCAAATTTTTTCTTCTTAATACTTCATTATAGTTACTAGTTACTGTAGAAGTGCTGTGTGTGTGTGATATATATATATATTTACCCTTTTTTTTTCTTATTCAGGCACCCTTGTGGCCTAACCTTTTTTTCTTGGGTGTGGTATTTTTTGTGAGAGTTTTATATTATAACTGTTTAGTATACATATATTGCTAGGATAGTTATTTTTTTCTTTTTACCTATTATTATAGTGATCTTCATTGTTACAGTGCAATGTCAGAAAAAGCCAAATCTGGTTTTAAAAGATGTCAGTGTGGGCAGAAAATGTCCATTACTGACAATCATGCTTCCTGTGTCTACTGTCTTGGCCCTCTCCATCTCCAAGAGGATTGCTCTATTTGTCATTCCTTTAGTGGGAGGGTCATGACAGATAGACGCAGGAAGCTTATTGACAGGGGATTGTTGAAGCCGGCCTTTCAAGAGGCTTTGGACAAGTCTGATCAGGCTTCTAAATCCTCGAAGGGGTCGAAGATGTCGGAGCCCATGTCATCGTCTACGAGTTCATCTTCTCGGGTTCGTTCGCCGGTTCCACAGATCTCGGGGCTGAGCGTCGAACATTTATCTTTTACTGAGCCCCAGATCTTGGAACCAGTGTCGGAACTGCTACCACCGTCCATTCTTTGGTCGGTGCCATCTTCAGCTCCTTCGACCCGTTCTTCCAGACCGTTGTCTGACACAGATGTGGATCGTGTCGTGCAGAAGCTCATGGAGAATTCGGCCCTTTCCAGGTTAATTGCAGTTTCCTCCCAGTTGGTGTCGAAACTATAAGGCCTCCCCATATCTCCAACGGGTCCTCCTTCGAGACTCATCAAGATCTCGGAGCCGGGAGAAGAGGACCTGATGATAGTGGAGCCCTCGGTGCCGAAGCCGTCCATTGCACGATCGACACCTTTGACTTCCACTCCTTTGGAACCGTTAGGAGAGTCGCGGAGCCGACGGTCTTTGCTCAGTTCCGGGACCGAGAGTCGTACCGACCTGTCGGTGCCAACTCTCCCTCTCGGGGCCTCGGCACAGACTGGTTCAGCTCCGTCCTCGGGGTCGGAGCCCACGGCACCTGGTTCTGGGATGCTTCCGTGTTCTTCGGAACTGGGGGAGCCCTTAGCCAGGGGTTTTGGGTCCTTTGACCTTATGAGGAAGGTATTGTCTGCACAGACAACCACATCATCAGGGGAATCTTCTCCTTCCCCAAAAGGGCCACTTTCTGTTTCTGCCCCCACGATTCATCCCAAGCGTCGAGCCCAATTGCCTCAGCCACCCACAGAGGGTTCCCCCTGTTCCTTGGAGGCCTCACCAGAAGCCCCGTCTGATGAGGTCCCAAGGAAATGGTTGTGCAAGAGGAGGCACATAGATTCCCAACAGGAATCTCTAACGTCTGACACCGACTTGGATGAGGCAGAGGGGTCCCCCAAATCACCCTCAGAGGATGTGTCATTTGCAGACATCCTGGAGATCTTGAAACAGAGGGGTGATTGGCAGTCCCTAGCCCCCTCTGAGGACGAGTCAGTGCTGCTGAAGGCTTTTGGGGCTCAACCTTCTACCTCCTGGGTGATCCCGCCCTTCGATGAATTAATGGATTTGATTGCTCGAAGGGCGTGGGAGACACCTGACTTAGTGGAGCCAATACCTAGGAAACCAAACAAGTTCATCACTGCCCCCCAAGATAAATCTTATCTCACCAAGGGAGTCCCTGTCGACGCTATGGTGGTGGCGGCAGCCATGAAAAAGGAGATGTCTGAGTCTTCCTCATCTGTTCATCCTCCTAATAAGGATTCTAGGATTATGGACAGATATGGGAAGCGCATTTTTAGTTCAGCGACTTTTTCCATGCGTTCACTAAACTGCCTGACCCATTTCACACGATTACAGAGGGATCTCATCAAGGAGCTGACAGATACCCTCCAGGGTAACACAGATGCTGCTGTTTCAGATAAGGTAACAGCACAACTTAACACCCTCACATCCATAGTAAACTCATCCAAGAGGCTCATCTCGTATGCAGCCGTGGGATCGAGTAGAGCTGCAGCTTCAGCGATTGCTCTTCGAAGACAGTCATGGATGCAGCTGTGCTCCTTTGCGGAAGCCTTCAAGTCTTCCTTTGCTAATGCCCCTTTTGATGGTGCTACACTTTTCGGGCCCAAGGTTAAGGAGACTCTCACTCGGTGCGAGCAAGAGGAAAAGACCCTGTCTGCTGTCGGGGTCCGTTTTTCCGCTCTTACTAGACCGTACCCCAAAGGGCAACGAGGCAGAAAAATGTGGTTCCGTAAGAATCAGGGATCTTTCCAAACCGCACAGAGTGATACCCCCTCCAGAGGCAGAGGAGGGGATAGAAATGGAAGACGCCGCCCCGGCGGCAGAGGGGGTCCGCATAACCAAGGCGACAGGGATTCCGTCCCTGGGAAACCTTTCCAGCACTCCTGAAGGGAGGCCCAGCTGTCCTGCTCTGGAGGCAGTCGGGGGTCGCTTAGATTTATACCCACTGGCCTGGCTAAACATTACTTCAGATTCTTGGGTAAAAAGCATTATAACCAGAGGATACAAAATCCCCTTCTTTTCAACACCACCCCTACAAAGGAAATTTCCAGACGTGCCACCCCGTCTGCGAAAACTAGCAGCTGTAGAAATTTCAAAGCTGCTCGAAAACAGAGTCATCCAACCAGACCCGGCGGACCAAAGAGGATTCGGAACTTACTCAAGGTTCTTTTTAGTTCCAAAAAAGACAGGGGACTGGAGACCGATCTTAGATCTCAGCCGTCTCAACAACTTCGTGAAGAAGGAAAAGTTCCGAATGGTCACGCTTCAATCGATCCTTCCATTCTTACAGAAGGACGATTGGATGTGCTCTATAGATCTCAAAGACGCGTACTACCACATCAAAATGGCCAGACCGTCCAGAGCTCACCTGCGCTTCCTGCTGGGGACCAGTCACTTTCAGTTTCGAGCTCTGCCCTTTGGACTCACCTCAGCCCCCAGGGTGTTCACCAAATGCATGGCAGTAGTTGCGGCTCACTTGAGACGACAAGGATTCCGGGTGTTTCCCTATCTGGACGACTGGCTCCTCACTGCCACCACCGAGCATCGACTATTGCAAGCCAGAGACTACACAATCAGTCTTTGTTCCCACTTAGGGATATCCATAAACTTCGAAAAGTCTTGTTTATCGCCCTCACATTTTATTTCCTTCATCGGAGCAGATCTAAATACACGATCGACACTACTAAAACTCCCCCCAGTAAGAGCTTCAGCGCTCAAACAGCAGGTCCTACTTCTTCTAGCCAGCAAGAAAGCCCCAGCCAAACTGGTGTTAAAAGTGTTGGGACTGATGGCAGCCGCATTAATTGCATTCCCTATGGGAAGGTTACACATGAGGATTCTTCAATGGCTACTTTTTGCACAGTGGTCGTTCCAACAACTACCCCTAACGCACGAGATCAGGATAACAGAATCTTGCAGACGGGACCTCTCATGGTGGGTGTGCAACCAGAACCTCACTGTGGGTCGTCCGTTCATTCTACCCATCCCAACAGCTACAATAACCACGGACGCTTTCCTGATAGGGTGGGGGGGCCTTTTTCAGGGAAGAACAGTCCAAGAAGAATGGTCCAGCACGGAGTACACTCTACATATAAATGTTCTGGAGTTGAGGGCTGTGTTCCTAGCGTTGCAACACTTCCATCCCCTCTTACCTCTAGGGACAGTAGCAGTTCAGACAGACAACATGTCAGTAGTCTGGTACATAAACAAGCAAGTGGGAACCATGTCTTACCCGTTATGCAGAGAGGCCATGAGAATTTGGCAATGGGCAGAGTCCACGGGTCGCTTTCTGATAGCAACGCACATTCCGGGGTCATCCAACATCATTGCGGACAGGTTGAGCAGAGCCATCCTGTTACCTCACGAGTGGTCCCTGAATTCACAGACGGTGGAAAAGATCTTCCGCAAGTGGGGCCAGCCTTGCTGCGATCTGTTTGCTTCCCCATTCAATGCAAAATGCAAAAGCTACTTTGCCCTTCTACCCCCTCCGGGGGATGTTCCCAGGGACTCACTGATACACGATTGGCCCCCGGGTCTCCTATATGCATTCCCACCGACTCCATTGATTCCCAGATTTCTACAGAAAGCCAGGAGCCTGGAAAGGACTATAATACTCATAACCCCATTCTGGCCTCGTCAAATATGGTTTCCCTTTCTTCGAGCTCATCAAATAGAGGAACCATGGATTCTGGACCCAGTGCCAGACCTGCTGACACACTCGTCGGGAGTTCCTCACCCGTCTCTACAGTCCCTCAAACTAGCAGCTTGGCTGCTCCGCTTCCCTGCCTAGCCAGGTCTCATCTTCTCCCTCCGTCAGTTCAACACATCCTGGTTGCTTCTCATAAAGCCTCTACTACTAAGCTCTATACGAGTAAGTGGAAACGCTTTGTATATTGGGCATCTAGTCAAAATCTAGATCCCTTTGTAGCTCCTTTACATAAAATTTTAGAATTCTTATCCATCCTTTTTCATGAAGGAGCTTCTACTTCCACTCTAAGAGTACAGTTGGCGGCCATATCAAACTTCCATATTGGGTTCTTCCATTATGTCTCACAGGCTTTGCAAAGCCTTTTTGAAAGGAACCTTCCATCTTAGACCGCCTGTCAGAAAACCTTTCTTTCCATGGAGCCTGAATTTGCTACTGTCGCAACTCATGTTGCCACCTTTTGAACCTGCTTCGTCATGCCTCCTAAAGTTCTTGTCGTGGAAGACGCTGTTTCTCGTCGCCGTGACCTCAGCTCGTAGGGTCTCAGAGCTGCAGGCATTATCGGTTAGACCACCTTACCTGATATTCCACCAAGACAGGGTTTCTTTACTTACAAATCCATCTTTCCTTCAAAAATATGTTCAGTTACGAATATTAACCAGTCTATAGAACTCCCTACCTTCTTCAAAAACCATACTAACAAACTGGAGTATATGTTGCACAAGTTAGATGTCCACAGGCAGCTAAGATTTTATTTAGACAGGACCAAAGCTTTCAGAAAAATGGATCAACTCTTTGTCGCTTTTGCAGACAATAAAAAGGGCATGGCAATTACTAAACGTACACTATCTAAATGGCTTGCTGACTGTATAACATTTGTATACTCTAAATCAAACCAATCCTTACCAAACAAACCTCAGGCCCATTCTACCAGATCGGTTTCCACCTCCTTAGCTCATGCGGCTTGCTTGCCTTTGGATACTATTTGTGCAGCAGCCACGTGGTCTAAACCACATACTTTCATCACTCATTATAGAGTGGACAAGGTCTCTAAGGATAGGACATCATTTGGTTCCACTGTGCTTAGGAACGTTCTTCCATGAGTCACTCGGTGTCATGGAGCTAGGGACGCTACCCGTGTGTAAGAACAAACGGCGAGATTGAACACTCTTACATAAAGAAGTTATGTCCTTACCATAACGTTCCATGTAGAGTGTTCATCTCGCCTTTGTTCTTACATTCCCTCCCTTCCCACCCCATGTGTTTGGAAGAACTGGTAGGATTAGAGTCTGATCAACGTGTCTTGACCCTTTGCGGGGTATGTGGTCCCGTGTGTCATGGGATATATGTTTAGACCATTAGTTATTGCTATGGTGAGAGAGTGTCTCTGAATGGCTGAAGAGAGTGTATGCTTCTAGCACCGCTGGTGTTGGATCCTTCATCTGGTTTGCTTGCAAACTAGATCTGAGTAATGGCAGGGAGGATTGTGGGATATGGGCTGGTCTCGAGCTTCTCTGAGATTCAGAGCTTCGCAGTTCGGCCGACTCAGAGCCGAGGATCGGCTCCGAACCCGTGTGTAAGAACAAAGGCGAGATGAACACTCTACATGGAACGTTATGGTAAGGACATAACTTCTTTTTTTAAACTGACAGAAATCACTGCCACATTTAAAAGTATGTTACAGTCTGAAGACAATCCATTAAAATGCAACGCTCCTAGCTTTAAAATAACTTTCCTGAAGTAGAAAGTAATAACTTCCATTTTCATATTTTTTTAATCATTTTTTTCCCCAGAGGGAACTTATCTGTCCTGCTAAGGAAAGTACAAGACGAATGTCGATCCTCAGAAGCTTCACAGGAGTGTACTGTTCGACCACACTAAAGCTTTGAGGGGCTTTGTGCTCAAATTTATCTTTTTTGCCAGCTCAGCTTGAGCTGCTTGAATAGTTTGGGTGTGTGGAAGGTAGCCTGAAGCTTTGGAATCTGGTGGCTGTTATATCCTTGGCAAGATATAACTCGTATAACTAAGGCTACTGCAGCAGTGATCATTCAAACATCTGCTGTACTGGTAAGCTAAGTTTAAACAGCTGTACTTGATGTGCCCATTCAGCATATGTAGACACCATTTTTTTCATGTATTGACTGTACCTAAGCAACACTGCCCTTTTTTTTTTCTTTTCACTCAGATTAAAGAAACACACAGATTAAAACAAATTTAGCAATATATATGTCTAGTTAAATTAACAAAACTATTTAGTGGTTTATATTTAGCCATCTTTTCAGTTCACAGTCATTGATGATTACTAGTTTTGGTAGTGTTTTCGACAGTCACACAGCTTAGTCATATTACATGGCAGTGTTGCCTTAAAGAAAAGATTGTTAATTAGTAGTTTAAAAGATATGCCTTTGAGCTATTCAGATAGTCTACAAAAAATCTCTGTATCATTCATACACACAATTACTTATTTAAAAAAAATCATGCTTTATAGTTATAAAAATCAGTTGTCTATACACCAGAAGCATACTGGATAGTTCATTTTATAGTAAAAGTACTTCTAAAAGTATTTTATCAGTTTAGGTGCTTTTATTTACTTTTTAAATCGGATTTCTACCTAGTGTACTGCTATGATTAGGTTGAAGTTTCTTCTTATCTTCCATTTTGTTGTTCTGCCATTTGTCTTTCCATATATTCATTTTTGCTGCTTCTCGAATGTAGACGGTTCTTGCATGCCTGAGCTGGCCTCATTGCTATTTGTCACATACTCTCTCTCTCTCTTTTTTTTCTTTTTTGCACACTTTATGACTCCCTACCTGCTGGCTATCAGCTTCACCTTCCATTAGCCTTAGCTCATTTGTTCCCCAATTGTTGACGACATGGTGAATGGCTTGGGTAGAAGCTGACAAGTGTAAACCATTATTAAGGTAGGTATGAAGGATCGGGTACCATGGCCATCAGAAGGCCATCAGCCTTGTGGCCTTATCATAGGAAGACCATACAGATTTCCAGTGGTTAGCAGCCCTAGGCACAAGCAGGGGAGAATCACTGTCCATAGTGCTCTTCTCCCTGCTCTGGCCTCCACTGCAGCCACTTATTGCCAACATTACATAAAGCAGACAGGTTATGTCTGGTAGCCCTTATCCCACCCAGTGCTTGCATCTACATGAGGGTCTGCTATGCTTATACCTGCGTATGCATGTTCCAGTTCATCTGTAGATTGGGGGGGGGCTGCCATCAATGGCTTGGATGCACCAAGCCTATGTCCCTCCCTAGTTACTGGTTCATCTTTTTTCACATGTAAGTCTTTGCTCAGAAGTGACAGACAACTGGACAGCCCAACAATCACACCCTTAGGATTGGCAAGCTTGTGTCAGTCACTCATTTCTGTCCCTGTCTCACCCATCTGACACCTGTAGTGCCCAAGACTGTACTCAATCCCAAGTTGTTGGTCATAGTGAAATAATTATTCATCTGTGTCAAGAAACTTAGGTGTTTTTGCTTTGGCATTCTCATTAAGCATTAATAAATACTTGAAGACTGTAAGTCTTGTTCACTGTATCAGTAATAATAGTATTCTGTTACACAAATGACTCACACAGCAGGCATGTGGATATACCTATTAAAAATAAGCAGTAGGTCAACCCATGCAGTATTTGCCAGCAGGTCTTGCTAATAAAACTCCAATTCAGTTGACTACTTTGTAGTGCGACAGACATAATTATCTTGCATTTTATTTTACTGAGCATTAGAGAATGAGTGAGCTGCACAGCACTACACTGGTCAAAGAAAACATGTTTTCCAGTAGCCTGTTATTACTGCTTCACGGCAGAATATTAAGCTACCAAGGTTCATGGAAGCGTAATATGCTGCTTCACAGAAGCTTATTAAACCACTGTGAACCTTGGACAGTAAAAAAAGCAAATGGATGCTATTTTTTATGCACACCAAACACTGCTTTACTGTTTAGCGAGTATAAGACTAAAAGAAAAAGTAAATAAAAACAAAAAAGCATATCTGTCTCTCTGTGTCCATGTGTGTGTGTGTGTGCGTGCGTGTGTGTGTGTGTGTGTGTGTGTGTGTGTGTGTGTGTGTGTGTGTGTGTGTGTGTGTGTGTGTGTGTGTGTGTGTGTGCGTGCTTGTATATGCCTCTATGCCTGTGTGTGAGAATGTAAGACACAGAGAGAGGGAGAGAGAGAGCACTAACTGCAACAGGCAGTCCATCAGCACGGATTCATTAAGCATTAAGAGGCATGTAACTCTTGGTGTCTAGCATTATTGACTGAGTTTAGTTCTCAATGAATTATCAGGAAATCAATGGGCATCACTAGGCAGCAAACTCAGGGACAGTAAAGGGGGGTGGGTGAGAGTTGCATTGTCTTACATTCTGTTTTTTCTTTTTTTTTTTTCTCACAAGGAGACATATGAAGAATTATTCGCTTAAGAAAGTAGTACTGTCTTTGTCTGTTTTTCTGTCTATGTATGTGTGTGTCAGTGTGTCTTTCTGAATGTATGTGTGTGTGCACCTATTTCTATGCATGTGTGAATGAGTCTGTGCTTCTGAATGTGTGTGTCAACATTAAATTACATACATAAGTTATATTTTAGATATAAAATAATTCTTCCAGCGACAATTATACATACTACAGCAAGTTTGAAATATTAGGCAGAGGAACTGTTTTACATCAAAAATATGAAAAATAAAACAAATGATAGCCCTTTCTCTAAGTATAATAATGTCCTCCAGGGTGTGTGTTATTGTGGAAATACCACCCTTCTAGAGTTCACAGAGGGAACACCCTGGGTATGAGTTATTTCTGCAGTAACGTGCCCCCTGTTTTGCATTATCATTTGCTTTCAATGTTCAGTAACAATATTTTAATGAGTATACTGTAAGAGTACCTGCTTCCTGACCACTTCTGTGGCTTAGAGTGATAAAACCCCAACTGTTTCCACAGTAACCACAGGTTCCATTAGCTGACCATAACAAGATGAGAACTGAGTAGTGAGCATCAGCTCAACCACTTTGGGGAGAGAGGCAGTGATGGGTCCTTAGAAAGAAAGTTTGCTTTCTATTGCAGTGTGACATCACAAAACTGAAGGTTGCACACATGAAAGCATCCATAAACATCAATGTGCAACCTGCAGCAGAAGTCACAGCCATGTCAAGCATTTGCCATCACAAAACATTCCTGAAACTCAGATCTTTATGCCTAGGGGATCTAAATGGGAAAGCAGGACCTCACCATATGGTAAATGAAAAGATCTTTTTGATCATCTGAGGAGCAGCTAAGGACCAAGAAAGAAAAGGCCGGGGAATTCCAGAGCACCTTGCCTCCCTGCAAAACATCAGTACTAATGCATTCCACTTGGTAAAAGTATCACAGGAATGAATTGGAGGTGACTATAATGCCATTCTTTCTCCTGTCTGTTAACAGAGGCCCTAGTATTTCTAAGTGTAGTGCAAAGTCTCTTGCAAGGCTAGGCACTGTCTGTGTCCGCTGTCAGCATGCAGGAATGTGATTCATAAAGTTATGTAGCATATCTGCAATGCCAGCTCACAATGGGACCAGTCATAATCCCAGACATTGTCCATGCATAGAGGCATCTATAGACTCTCCTAGAGCATCCTACCCCCACACACAAACACACTAATAATTTGTGACTCACCACACCAATATCATCATACTAACATTCAGTTGCAGACACTTGCATATTGTAATGCATGCACAGAGACAATGACATGCTGTCACACACAGACACTTACCCACGCACTCACACACACACACACACACTGGAAGCAATGCTCCTTGGCTTGTTCTTTACTAATTTTTATTTCTCAGCATGGCAAAGCCCATGCCTGTGTACCTCAGCTGACATAGCAGGAACCTATTCATAAATGTTTCAAGGCAGTTGCCATGAATGCAGACCACCTGTCATTAGCATACTTTGTAATGACACGATTGGGTACAGCATCCACTTCAGTTGATAGGAGGAGAACTTATCTATGTCACTGTTTTGGGGGATTATGACAATGTGCTTGGATGTACTGCAGTGCAAGCTGGAAAGTACTGTTACATAATGTGGTGTTTTCAATGTACTAATGAAAGTATTCAAAGGCACACAGATTTTTGGTTTTCAAAAAAAAAAAAAAAAAATTATGTTTTCATGAGATGAAATCTAGGAAATACACTCCCAGGTTTTTAAATGTAATTTCTGTTTTTTTTTGTTTTTTTTTTTGGTGATTTCATTATAATTTTCTTCTGTATCAGGATGTACAGAAAATTAAACCGATTCTAAGATTGCAATATTTATATTATTTATTATAATATTCTAAATAATACATACAGAAATACATTTTGTTCTCTGGCTAAAAATGCCAAATTCTGTGAAAGTCTTCTGATCTTTTTTTCATTTCTCAGAAAGTCCAAATTGAGGATTTATCTATATTTTTTAGAGAAAAAATAGAAATTAGTGTCCATGCTCATTCATCTGTTAAGCTGAGCAGTGGGCAGGGGCTGTGCTACTGTGTTTTCATCAGCATGATATCTAACATTGCTTTTCGCATTCCACAATATAGTCCACTGTTCACTTTATTGAAAATAACAGACAGCACTGTGGATCCTCATTATAGGTTCATAGGACGATACTAGGCAATTGGCCCGGAGGCCCTTATAAGCCTAGCAAGAATTTTGCCCATGTTCCCACAAAGTCAGCACATTAACAACATACTGGTCTCGTCGAGATATGTACTTTTTATGTCCCTACTATGCTGAATACCTAAGTGCCTTGGGACGTCTGTGAAATGTACAGTGTTTTTGAATAACACCATGAACTGGCCTGTTTGCTTTTTTGCACATGCCATAAGATGTACATTCTGCAAAGAAATTAAAGTATTTCACTACTGATAGTACATATTTTGTTATATGCAAAGATGTATGTATATGTGTGTGTGACATATATATATATATCTCTATATATCTCTATATATATATATATATATATATATATATATATATATATATATGTATATATATATATATATGGGAACACTTCACATAATCGAATGACTGAAATCTCGAGTTTCATATGGTTGAGACCATATGATCGAGATTTTAGTAAATCGAATGTGTGTAGTGTTCAGAAATAAGAATTTACTTACCTTAATACATTACGTGCACACAGAGACAAGTGTTGTTGTACTCTCTGTGTGTACGTAATGTTTTATTTGTTTTGCGGTGTTGGCAGGAAATGAGAAATCTCCCGTTTTGCGCTTCCGCATATAGCGGAAGACGGGAGATTTCCCATCTCCCCACTGTAGCGCGATCTTGGAGTTGGTATATTTAAGTAGGAGGGGTGTTGGGGGCGAAGCCCCCCTGCAAAAGTGAAGTTTGTGTTTTTTTTTTTTTTTTTGATGGTTTCGCTTCAGAAGTTCGAGTTTCCGAAACTCTGGCTTTTGGTTTCGGTTATTTGCAGTTCAAGATTTTGGCAATTCGATCTTCTGAAGTGAATCCATATACATATATATATATATATATATATATATATATGTGTGTGTGTGTGTGTGTGTGTGTGTGTGTGTGTGTGCTTGTGCTTGCATGCAGAAGGCACAGTTGAGCGTGAAAGTTGTTTGGCAGCATTCTAAGACTGAACCCTCAAAAAAGCAAACTCCTGCCAGCTGCTTTCTGTGAAAGATTGCTTTAAGTAACATTGCGGTGCAGCAGGGTCAGGTATTTTGCCCTTACTCCATTGCTGTGTGATCTCAGAGTTCAATATATATATATATATATATATATATATACATACACATATACACACATACACGTCCCTATACACATGCTCACAAGTACACAGATGTGCAGTACACACTGTGTGTTAGGGGGTCTGCATAATTTTGGTATGGCTTGTATCAAATGAATGCCACTACAATTGACTTGCACAGTATATGTTGATTATTCTCCAAAACTATCAAAATAATAAGCATGCTATATACTTTTCTGATGTTAGGAAAAGACTTGCTTTTTGTAGCGCAAAGAGCATGCTGATTATGTTCTAAAATTAGCGTAATGGCAGAAAAGTGCTTACCAATCTGTTATGCACTTTTGTCAGCTGTTATGATTTGATACTAACCTGCAGTACATATTCCGGCTATCACAAAACAGCATCAGAAGACTTTGACAGTTTTAAATGCTACAAAGTGCACTGCCACATAGGGAAAAACTATGGCTGTGTGAAATGTTTAACAGCTTTTAACAGTGTTGTTCAATCAGAGGGGAACTTTGTTTCTGACAGCTGTCTGCACAGTGAACTAAATTTGTTACAACTTTCAGAGCTGTAAAGCATTTCCCACTCACGTAGTTTTTTTAATTCTAGGGTAGTACTTCAAGGGACCAAAGCACCAGGTATTAAAATAATCATGACTGGGTCTTCCCATCTCTCTTATCATGACTGTTTGTTAATGTGTAATCAAACTGGATTAAAAAAAATCCTCTCTCAAATTTTGTTCTTGGAAAAGTTGGACTGAACTTCTCAGTTTTCTCCTGGACCACATGTTTACTAACTACCTATTAAACTATGATTGGATAATGTGTGGAAAAATATGATTTTATAACTACTGTACCCTCAAAATGTCACACGTATGATAAATTTCTGTTTTTTATCATAGATTGTATGTATATGTCTGCATTTTTGGATACCTTTTAATTTATATGTGTATATGTGTGTGTACTTACAAAGTATGAACTTTTCTCTCCAAAGTCTCTTTTAAAATGAGAACCATTCCGTTTGGAATTTCTGATCACCAAAGTTTAATAAATAAATAAACAGCATTGCTTTTACTTATTTACCTTCATTTAGAGAGTGACGTATACTTCTTCACCCTGATTGGCTGATGAGCTTTCTCCACCAGGATGTTAATATTCAGGTACTGCCCAATAATAAAAAAAAAACAACCTGCTTTAAGGCAACATATTCTGTGAAGCTCAGACAGAAAAAAGCAAACCAGTGCTATTTTTATACACACTAAAAGCAGCTTTGCAGTTTAGCATGTATAAATTAAAAAAAAATAAATCAAGGTAAAAAAAGTAATGTGTAAGTGTGTATGTGCATGTGAGAGAGAGAAAGAGGCAGAAAGAAAGAATCGGCAAGGGAGACCGATACCAACTAGTTTAGATTGCAACAGGCAGTCCGTCAGCATAACTTGCCTAAACCAAAAGAAATATGAATCTGTAATGTTTGACATTATTGACTGACTTAAATCTTCAGTGATTTACCAGCAAATCAAACATTCTGTGAGGGACAAAGCAGAAATATGTGAGAAAAATCAGCAACAATTAAGGAGCATGGGAGAATGCAGTGCCATGCAGTCAGCTTTTTTTTTATTTCTTTCTTTCATTCAGTCACAATCAGATATCTGAAGTATATTCATTCAGTAGACTGGCTATAACTTCTGGGCTTGTGTATGTGTTTGTGTACACTGAATACTTACATAACTTATATTATGGATGTAAAATACTTCCTCCAACAACATTTAAATATGCTGCAGTGAGTTTGAAATATTAGGTGGAAAAACTATTTTACAACAAACTATAAAGAATACAAAAAAATAACAGATATTCCATTCTCTAAATGCAGTATGCCCTCCAGAGTGGGAATTATCAGGGAATTGATGCCCTTCAAGGGATGATAAGGCACTCCCCCATAGCATCAGGCCTCAGCACCCCTGGGCATGCATTAATTCCCTTATAACAATCACACTGTTAGGCATTATTGCTTGAGTGTCTTTCTGCCAGAGACCACTGCCAATGTAATAGAAACAGCCATCTATATGTTTCAAGGATAGTATAATATCTGACATTAGATCAGGAAACTAGTGATGAATGGCTTGGGTTGGGTTAGTGGCACCCAGAATGCCGTTAAATGTTTAGCTCTTACTGAGGTCTAGTGTAATTGTATTAAGAAATATGCTTAGATGTGACATGGTTGAGATGAATGTTTAATGAATGTGAAAATGTGAATGGAGGAAAAGTGTTAATTGTTGAAAACTCTTCTGTGTGCATTCTATGTATTTTAGTTTGGGTATAAGGACATACGAATTTACTAGTTTTATTAATTCCATGGTTCCCTCCAATGCCATAGGTAGGCATTTGCCATGTTTTCGATGGTGCACATTTTTTTAATAATTTATTTTATTTATTGGCATTTATGGTGTTTTAAACTATACACAACATGATTAACTTGGCAATACTTTATTAAGTTAAGAGTCTTTTTTTACTGTTCAAAACTTCAAGACTGTCATTTCAAGATTTTTTTTTTCTCTGTTGAATTTTCATCTTGTCCCAAAATGTGCACTGTCATCCAGAGTCAGGATGATATATTGTAAAAGTTTTCATATAAACTTAAATACAGTTTTGAAATACCCAACACCATCCTCACTTACCTTACATAAACAGGAGATAGAAAATGGCCAGAAAGGTCACAGGATTTGTTGTGACCACTTTGTTTTTCTATGTAAGCGGCACATTTTTTTTGCTTCTTCATTGTTTGATAACAATGATTCCTTAGTTAATTACGTTTAAGACACAGTACCTAAGATATAGATTATATTGCTGTGTGACTGATCTGGGTATGGGACTGGTTTCCTTGGTCAGACCGCTTAAAGTAGTATCAGGTGTTACAGGTACACAATGAAACATGTATTCAGCTCCACCCAGTCAGATGATTGAAACACTTGTTTTCTCACTAGCATTGCCTGTTAGTATTATGCCTGTGTAATACTGAAGTAAAGGGGTTTTAATCTGTGTTGCACTGATGATGACATCATAAAGATCACATGCAAATATTTGTTATGTGGAAAGAGAACCATTCCAAGTGAAATGGAGAAGGTGAGTTATTGATGTGGTTAAGACCTTTGCCTATTTTCCTATAACAAGACACAGGCTAATGGAGATGGACGACACTGCTCACTCTAACAATAATATTCTTTGTTGTCCCTTTTCCAGACTCAGCCTGTACCAAATCCAGTTGCGTACTACATGCATCGATCGCCTTGGTGGTTTCACCAATTTGAAACCCTTGTCAATCACTTTGTAGAACTGATTGTGCCTTTTTTTATATTTCTGGGACGTCGCATGTGCATTGTTAATGGAATTCTACAAATTCTCTTCCAGGTAAGGCTAATATTAATAATTTATATTGGAGTTTAATATGATAATTAAGTTAATATGACTTAGAGTTTTTGAGTAGTTTATGTAAGTTGCATTTTTTCTCTTCCTTCACAAAGCAGATATTTTCATCAGAAAGGCAAGGCAAAATTTTACAGACATTTATGATCTGAACTTCAGCACTTTGGGGTTAGGTTTTATTTTTTTCGTCCTGTTTGTATAAACTGTACAGGAATTCTGTGGATAATATATTGTTGTGGCAGTTGTCACCCCTTTCACTGAAAATCAGATTCAGAGGGATCATTTTTTTGTTTTTGTGTGTTTGTTTGTATAGAATAATAACATTTTGATAGTTCAGAGCTAGACATGTGAGTGATGCTTTATTTTTGGGATCCATCCTACTGATTTAGTTAAGAAAGCTTTCTTTGGTAGTTAAAGTACTTCACTGCTTGAAGCTGAGAATGCTGAAAATGATAGTATTGCTTATGAAAGTAAAATCATTGATAGACCCAAGTATACCTTTGTAGCTAAGATTTGTCCTGTGTAAATACGTTTTATGATATTTTGAGTTAATGCAGACTTTGTGTCATTTGGCTTTTCCCGGTTAGGGGTGGCCACAGCGGAACTCTGGTCAGCTAATGATTGGTAGTAGATTTTTACGTGCCCAGTTGCCAGCTCTGACGCACAACCTTCAACGAAGGTATGCCCATTCACGAATGAGTTAATGCAGACTAATGCTCTTAAAATATTATAATTTGAAGAAGATACTAGAAGAGAAACTAACAATGTTTTTGAGGATTTTTGACATCGACGCATAGAGATGACATTTCCTAGAAGGTATTCTTCAATGTAACCCTTTTAAATATCGTAGTTATGTCTGAAACAACTATTAGGAGTCCTGTTTGTAGTTACGTGCATTAATGTTTTTCTGAATTTATTACATGTTCCACAGAGTGTGTGTGGTATATATGGCATTGTGTTCTTAGCAGACGTTTTATATGTAAAAAACTAGTCACAAATTGAATGGAAAGATATCAGAACACAGTGCAGATATTTTAAGGGGAATCTGAGTACTTGATTTTGTAAAATATTATAGTGTCTCAAAAAGGTCACTATTTCATCTTCATTCATATTACCACTGTTACAACAAGGGAGATGTTGAAAGGTGGGGACATTGAGATCAAGCTCCTGCTTTCAAAAATAAGGTGGCAGAATAAGTTAAATTGTCCATTAAATGTCCATTTTCCTGTGTTGAGGAGAGCAAACATATGAGGCCAAATAAAGGATGTTCTGCAAAATCAGGGACACATGAGAGGTATGAGACATACAGCACACAAATATGTGCATGCAGACCATAGTTACTGCAGTGAAGTGGAAAGTAGTGAGCAGTCCCACTGATTGACCCCCCCCCCTTTTCTGGTTTACAGTGAGAATGCTTCTTCTTGCCCCTGTGGCTGGAGCATCACAAACATAAGATGGTTTAATAAGGAATTTGTCATCTTTTAAAAGTCCATACTTATTGACCGACTTCATGTGTGGATCATATACCTTCTCCTTATTATTAGATTAATTCACAAGGAGTGTTTACCTTTTTCTTATTTTTCATACTGTCTGTTACAATGAGGGCCAAGTTTTTCAGAGAAGAACGATACCCAGAATGTTTTTCAATGATGTTATTTGCAAGCAAACTGAATGTGATGATATGGGCTAGTATCGGGATATCTAGCTGGAGTTTTGTAAATAATGATATCCTTTGAATATCAAACTGATGTGTACAAGATACTTGTGTTACATATGTATTGGAACTGTATGGCATTTATTTGTACAGATGGTTATGTTACAAATGTATTAGAACTGTATGGCAAATGTTTTTCTTTTGCCATTTGGGTGACTTACATGGGCACTGATTGTTTCTAATGTGCGTGTGATTTTGAAGTGATGAGTTTGTTACAAGACTAATGCTCAACTATTTCTGCCTCCATTTTTCTCTACCTCTCAACTTCTCTCTCCCTCTGCCTGCTCTTTTTTTCCCTTCTTTCCTCCATTTTACTCCACTCTATAAGATTACCCACCTCTACTCTGAACTTACCTCTTCCTGCACTTTCCCTCGACCTATTCTTCCCTACCCCAATTTAACTTTTTTTTCTCTCCTTTTACAGCTGCTCCCTCAGGTGTTCTCCCCCCTTTTGTTACTACTAAACAGGAAACCCATCCTTTTAAGAGAAGTCGTCTGTGGACAATCTGTCTGATCTACTCTATAAATACTGGGATCTTGACTCCCCATTACAAAAGAAACTCAGTGTATGTAATTAGTCTCATATATGTTATACTAGTGCCTATCTAAACTTGAGCAGCATCCCACCTCGGTGCGCTTGTAGGTAGCCTACCGCAGGCCATTGCACTGCCCCCCCAACCTTGATCTACAGTCTAATCTTTTAGTCCCCTCACTACCTCTATCTATTCTTCCTTAAACCTTACTTCTTAGAGGAACCTCTTCAAAGTGTACCTCCCTCCTTTCTCCACTAGGTGACAGCTTACTCTAGATATAGACGACCAGATATAAAACTTTTCTGCTCCATATAGTTTCTCTGCCTAGAACGTGTCTCTGCCCTTCTCTGTTGAAACAGTGATACTTCCACCACACTCTCATGCTCTTCCTCCAAAACGTGCAACTTACCAAACATAATTTCACAGTTTAACTATAAGAAACCCTAGCTAGTAAACAGAATACCTGCACCCAAGCTATAGCTATCCTCCTCCAGTCTCTGATTGTTTTTCTGCTCCTTTCTCGCCTCTCTTGGCTCTTCCCGATCTCTTCGCCCTGCGGGCTCACTCCACTCCCCTGCCCCCAAATTTCACCCGCCCCCGGTACTCCTACATTTATTCCTCTCCCCACTAATCCCTCCCTATCCCACAACCAATCCCTAACCACCTTCCCCCCTTCCTATTACTCACCTGACCCCACCCCTTCCTCCAACCCACCTGACCGCACCCCTTCCTCCAACCCACCTGACTCACTACCACTCACCCCACCCACCTAATATCTCTTCATCCTTCTCTATCACATCTAACTCCACTACCATGTCCACCTTTCCCTTCTCATTCCTTATCTCTATATCCTTGCCCTTATTTCTACTTACTCTTTACCATACCACCTCCTTCACTGATCTCTATTTAATCCTTCCCCCATCTGCCACTCACAACATCCCTACATCTCACTTTCATAATATCTCATCCTCTTTAATTCCCCTTCACCCTATCCTTCTCCTAAATGTAAAAATATTTCCAAACTCTTCTAATTACTTCAAACCCAAACCAAATCTCTATCAGCCTTCTCTAACCAAATACAAACCTAACAAACATATTCACCTTCCCACTTACCTTTGTCTAGCCGGAGACATCCATCCTAATCCTGGACCAAACCTCTCCCCAACAAACCTCCCCAGTACCAAACCCTCAAGTAAAAACCTTAAACTCTTCACCATCAACGCCCAAAGCTTAATAAAAAAATTAACCCTCTTCCATGCCTGGCTCAACCATAACCTACCAGACATAGTAGCTATCTCTGAAACCTGGCTAAAACCTCATATAAGTGACTTCGAATTCCTTCCCCCCGGATTTCACTCTCTCCGATCTGACCACCCAAGTAGAAGAGGTGGTGGTGTAGCGTTAATCTACTCCAACCAATTGTCCATCTCTCCTTACCCTAACCCTATTCCCTCTTTCTTTAATGCTGAACTTGTGGTTGGCCTACTAAAAATAAATACCCATAAAAGTATCTGCATTAGTTCCCTCTATATTCCCCCTGGTAACAACACCAATACCCTGGAAGACATACTATCTTGGACCTCATCCATCTAGAAACCTACATCATGGGAGATGTAAATATTGACTGGGGAAAAATCATCAGCTCTAATCCCACAATAACAATCAACCTACTCAACTTCACTCAACTTACAAACTCCATTACCAGGCCTAACAAAGCCAACCCTCCAGGCTCCATACTTGACTGGATCCTAGTATCTCATCCTAACAAAGTCATAAAATCCAGTGTCATTCCTGACTCATTAGGAGACCACCTCCCTGCCTTCACCCTTCGAGCTACTCCCACTTCATCACACTCTCACCAATACATTCATACTTGTAACCTGTCTAACTTTAACCCCACCACCTTCTCTAACTCCCTTAAACTAACTAACTGGAATCCCTTAAAATACTACCATTAGACAAAGCCATTGACTACTTCAATTCTACATTCTTAACTGCCCTTAACTCCCTTGCTCCAATCAGAAATAAAAGAGTCAAAACTAAGACCACCTCATGGCTCACCAAAGATACAAAAAAGATAATGCTACAAAGGGATAAAACATGGAAAACTTACCTCCACCATAAACAGCCAGAAATACTACTTAAATATAAAATATTCAGAAACCTAGCCAAAAAACAAGTCATTAGAGATAAAAAATCTTACTACATCAAACTACAAGAAAATCATGCTAAAAATCCCAAACAGTTCTGGAACTTTATTAATTCCCTCCTCAGCCCAGGTACAAAAAACAACCCCTGTCCAGACACCAGCAAATCTGACCCCAAAATTGCCTCGCTATTCAATACCTTCTTTACGTCTTCTATCGCTGAGCTAACTATGACCTTTACCAACATTAACCCTCCTCCCCCCTGCTGAATCTCTACACTGTATTTTTGAACTTAAACCCATCTCCACCAATCTAATAAAAAAACTTCCTTATAAACTTAAGCCTTGCTCCAACGCCCATGACAGCATTCCATCCTCCTTCCTAAAAATAGCCTCTGATGCTATTGCTCTGCCTATCAGCATCCTGATCACTAGATCACTAAGTGAATCCTATGTTCCCAAACTTTGGCATTTTGCATTTATTCTTCCACTTCATAAGGGTGGCAAAAATTGTAATGTCTCCAATTTCTGCCCCATAGCCATCCTCTCCCCGTCTCCAAAATTCTTGAAAAATGTATCCACCTGCAGCTCTTGCCATTCCTTACCAAACACCAGCTACTCTCTCCTACCCAAAACAGCTTCCGCCCAGGGCACAGTACTAACATCACTCCTTCTTACATTCTGTAAACTCCGCCCGTTGCTCTGGTAATATGGTAACTTCTGTTCTGCTTGACTTATCCAAAGCCTTTGATACGATCTCTCATACCCACCTTCTAAGCCATCTCTCCAATCTCACCCTCTCTCAAACATCTCTCTCATGGTTCTCTAGCTACCTTTTAAACAGGTCCCAAGCTGTGAAATGGGGCCAAGCCACCTCCTCTTTCTTTCCTACCCCTATCGGAGTACCCCAAGGTTCCATACTTGGCCCATTGCTATTTAATATCTTCATTAATGACTTCCACAAAGCCATTCCTAACACCAAAATTGTGCAATACGCTGATGACTCCACTTTGATCTGCTGCGCTACCAACCTAACAGAGCTCCAATCTCTTGACACAAAAAGCCTTCTCAACCACTGAAAACTGGATGCTCCAAAATCACCTCTCACTAAATGCCAATGAAACAAAAATCCTTCTATTCTCCCCCTCAAATTCCTCCCCTCTTGACAATAACTACCTCCATATAACCAGTCTCAATAACTCCTCCATTGAGATTGTACCCTCTGCCAAACTTCTTGGTGTCACAATTGACAATCAACTAAAATTTAACACTCATTTCCAGGTAAACATCAAGAAAACACACACAAAAACTAGGCCTACTTTACAGAAACAACCACTTCCTCTCTCCTTCCACCAGACTAACTCTTGCCTCTACCTACCTCCTTCCCTCTCTTATGTATGGCGCTCCTCTGCTCACTAATTTATCTTCCACACTCACCTCCAATCTTGAAGTTTGTTATAACAAACTTTCCAGATTTGCTACCAATGCCAAATCCTCCTCTCATCACTGCACCACCCTTCATTCTCTAAACTGGCTTGAACTCCCTAACCTACTTGACTTTCTCCAAATTACCACAGCCCACAAATTACTATTCCAAGCCACTAACTGCCCTGCTCTATCTAACATTCTACAGCCTTATACCCCTCTCAGACCTCTTAGATGCTTTCAACAAAACCTGATCACCATTCAAAAACCCAAGCGCCCAGCTGGTCAGCTTCTCCTATCCTTTACCCTAGCAAAAATTGAATGCTCTACCCTCCTCTCTAAGGACCTGTAACAACCATCTTATCTTCACAACTCAACTTCATTCCTACCTCTACCTGAACAGGAAATGCAACTGCACTCTTCCACCCATACCTCTCATGCCCTCCTCCCCCTTTACTCCAGGCTAACCTTTTCTTCCTACCTTACTCTCAATTCACTGATTCATTTTGTAACTAGATAATAATATCTAGCCTTTATACTAAAAGCTTGTTTGTTTATTTTTCTGAACAATAGCTGTAATTGTCTTTGAATTTTTCTTGTTAAAGGAACCCATTGTTTGTACTCTAACTCTTTGATATTTTTATGTAATTAACTTTGCTATGTGGAGCTTTTCTCCCCGGGCCTCCACTGAAAACGGGCTCTTAAGCCCAGTGGACCTCCCTGGTAATCAAACTGGAATAAATAAATAAATAAATAACAAATAAAAAAAATTGAATATCAAAATGTATTTGAAAGTTTCTAGTGTTGAAAAATGTATCAACAGTGGGTCCTGCTGGACAGAAAGAAAATATACATGCAGGTGGTAACTGATTAAATGTATATACTGTAACCGAGAACACTGTAAGAGCAGAGGTTAACCAGCTGGCTTACTTTAAGAAAAATAAGGGAAATGTAAATGAGCTGTGAAACCATTAAAATGGCATTCCACAGTGATGAATACATTTTGATATTCAAATGCTGTATAGTTCTGATACATTTGTAACATAACTATCTGTACAAGGAAAGTCTGGTTGGGCACAGGTTCTCTTTTTCACTGACTGCCTGGGGAGAAAAAACTGGTAGAAAATCACAAGTAAAGTTAAGCGCTTTTCATTTAGTTTAGTAACTAGACCTCTTCAGACAACAAACAGCAACTCAACTCAAGTTATTGTTAATAAAGACATGAAGAGCTGAAGACTTTGGGGTGCTGCTTGTTCTTGCTTTGGTTTGTTTTTCTACATTTGTCTGACTCTGTCCATCAGTGTTATTTTCAGTATTTCCTGTGATTTGAACTCTGTGGTTTGCTGCAAATATATATTCAGTATTTGTATATTCGTTAAATATTTATTATTAAATATATTTAAAACCTTTTATTGTGACTGGTCCTTTCAGAAAGTATTTAACCTTTGAGAGTGCTTATGTTTATTTCGTGACACTGTATGGGCCACTTCCTGAAGGCCTAGCTGTCTTGGTGAATGACTACCATTTGTATCAGTATTAATATTACTCATTATAACTGGACACTGTTTGTTAATGGCCTGAGAGTAGTTGATTGTGGAGTCTTATGGCATCAATAACTACTTTATAAGCAACAAACATCACTTGCAGATCACTAAAGCCAATAACTCTGCTGGTGAAGCACTATTCTCTTGCACCATAGCCAAATTATGGAACTCCCTCCCACCCACAATTACCGCTGTACCATCATGCACCCACTTCAAAACTTTACTAAAAGCGCACCTAAAAACATGCTGGCTATGCCCTTGCAACTCCCACTCTAAAATCACCCACCCCATCCAACCACTACCTTTCTTTCCACTCCACTAACTACCTTGATTATAGCAAGCTCAGATGCTCATAAGCCTAGTACTTATTATACAGCAGGAACTTCTTATTGTAACATTTGTTAATGTCTGTTATGTGCTTCACAGATAAAGATTCTAGTTGTCTACTGATGTACTATGTTCTTCATCTGTAAATATGTTGTAAGTAATTGCTATGTTATATTGTTAATTGCTATGTAATCCAATGTAACTACTGCCTGTTTATTTTAACTGTGGAGCTTTTCTCCCTGGGCCTCCGCTGAAAATGGACCTACGTCCAGTCGGACACTCCCGGTCAACAAATGTAAATAAAATAATAAAATAAATAAAAATAAAATTATATCCTGCTCCCATATTCCTTCTGACAGGAGGGTGTCAAAAGCATATGAGATCTTGACATTATTGAAAATGCAACAGAGTAGTGTTCTGCTGTTCTGCCACGGTTACAGTAATTAAAAAATATAGGTAGATGCTTTTATGTTTAATTTTTTGTGATTTTAATTTCCTGTACTTGGTTAAAATGATATTTATTCTTAATGTATTATAGGGAATTTCAAAATGGAACTAAAACATTGGAAGCAATATTGTACATAATGTAAATAGTGTGTGAAATGTATAATGGTTTGGCAAAACAATAAAAATGATTATTGAAAAAAAAAAAAATATATAGGTGAGAGAGAATATGTGTAGATTTAGTAAAGCTCAGTGATGCAGATGCAAGGGAAAGGTTCATTCATCCTATAGGAGAAGACCTAACACTCATGCTTATTGATGTAAAAGTGTTTTTCATGTTAAGTGCTTCCATTAGGTACCCGTATGGGAAGTTTCTGTTTGAAAAGGCTGATAATTTATAACTTAGGCAAGTGAAATCTTTAAGGGTAAAATGACTGATGTACAAAAGGGTGTGGAAGTTGGTAGTGTTATGGTTCCTAATATTTGGTCCAGGCAAAGAAATGCACGATATAAGATTAGATGATGTACTAAAGGCTATCAAAACTTCAAGGCTAAAGCTAAACCAAGCAAAAATGCTGCTTTTGTAAAACAGAACTTCAGTACTCCAGGCACCATATAATTGGTAGTAGTGCCATACCACATGCATGGTCCAAGCAATAGGTAAATTGCAAGATCCATCTTATGTGGCTTAATCAAGACACATCCTAGGCATGATTTACTACTCAGGCAGATTTTTTTAAGCCAAAACATTTCATTGTCTTGGAGATAATCTCAAGCCCAGGTATTAAGTACCTATAAAGAAATGCAGCTCATTTGCTATCATATTATGATATTACAAAATATGCAATAGTGAGTAAATGAGGAAGTGTTAGTCTGTTAGTTGTTCCTTCAAACAATTAACAGATGCTGAAATGAGATATTATTTGCTAATTGAAAATGAGTTCCTTGCAAGTTGGTAGGCATGTGAAAAATTCTCCAGATAGCGGTTAGCGGTCAAGAGTTTCCCTGCTCCAGACTGATCACAAAAAATAGCTCTACTTATCAATACATAAGAAATACACAAATTGTCACCAAGTAGTCGAAGATTGCCCATGAGATTAAGGAGATTCAGTGCCAGTACAGTACATGTGCCTGACAAACATGGTGTTAAGAAATACCATATGTGACCAACCATTGCCAAATACTGAAGGTGATTGTGCAGCTTATGTACAAAACAGAATGACGATAAGACTAGTAATCTGTAAGGGACTAGAAAAAAATTATTAAAAATTATCCAGAGTTGCAAGCTGTTATTTAGCATGTACATAACGGATACCCAAATTTTTGGTCTCAAATTATACAGTGTATGCATAAGTATTACACAATCAGAGAGCAGTTATCAGTGCAGGTTGGCTTAATGTTGTTTCAAGAATTAGTAGTACCACAAACTCAATGAGAAGACATGCTACGTGAAATATGCAAAGGTCATCAGGGTCTCACTAAGAGCCAATATGTCAATATGGTGGCCAAACATCAGCCAAGATATTGTCAATCAATTCTGTTATTATGCATAAACCATCAAACAAATGTGAACCAGTAATACCAGTGCCATTACTACAGTGTTCTTGGCAAATGATAGCTGCTGCTGCTGACTTTTCTGAGTTTTAAGGCAATATCTGTACTGTTGTTAATTATTATGCCTTGAGACATATAAATAATTCATTTACCAACTTCAAATAATTAACAAATGTTCTCATAGTGTGGTTTACCTAAAGCACAGGTTACAAATAATGGTGTCAGTTGATTTCAAATGAATTCCCGGAATTCATGACTGACTGCTGTTTCATTCATACTATGTCAAGTCCTTGGTAACCACAGTTAACAGTTTAAGCCGAGAGAGCAGTACAGACAGTTAAAAAGGTAGCGAGACAGGCATATCCTCAAAAAGATGTTATGACATACTGACCTATTCAACATAGTGCCAACAGAGTAAGCCTTTTACAGCTAATGCCAGGAAGACAAATACTGACCAACATACTGCTGACTGAGGTAAGACTTGTATATATTGTAGCAGGTTATTAAATATAATGACCAAAAAGCTAGGCCTTTTAAGAAACGTTTTACAACCAGCATCATTCTGCTCAAGCACTACCTGTCCTGTAAACAGGTAAAGCTGTCTGCTTGAAGTTAGACAGGGAGAATAAATGGGACAATAAAGGTGCAACAGTGTAGAAAATGAACTATGTTCCTACCATAGTTAGATAGAATGGACATATTCAACTGTTTCCTGATGTGTCAACTTCAATGCAGTGATCCTGAAAACAAGCTAGAAAGTCTGAATAGAAGAAAAACAAAATGATTTCTGACAAATCTGTTCTTATACACTTGACAGACCTACCTCACCTGAATAGCCAAGACAAGGGTGAAAGTTCACGTTCATTTAATCATAGTGACATACCTTGTGTTGCCCAACTGGCACTATCATTTGCTTCTGGTCCTGATCTAGTTGATTCTGTTTAGCCTATTGAATGTAAAAGCTCTATTGCATGCTATAAAAATATCTCTCAGAGTTTTCTGTTTGCAGATTCCTAGTCTAGTTGCAGCTTCAATTCAAATAAAATTAGTTTTTCTAGAAGTGGAAAAATTATTTGTATCCCTCAGAGAATGCAGTCATGTGACTCTCACAGGGACAGTTAAGTAAATATTAAAAGAGCATTTCATTAAGTTTTATTTACTACAGCAGTGGTTATATTCAATACTTGTATGTTTTTGCAGGTTCAGCCCAGAGTGTTAAACGTATGGTTCAATTATTTTGAAAAATGCAGTTGTTCCTAGGGGATAGAAGTCACGATAAGTGGTATAAAGCTGCTAAAATATGTGTATATATTGTGTGCCTGTATATACTGTTATTCACTTTTTAATATGTGTGTGATGTAGCCCTTTAAGAAATAACCTAAAACAGAATGCATTGCCATTTGTGAATTGTCAGCTGGGTGTGAGATGCTCAACTGTCAACATTGTTTATGGTAAGCTGCAGTGTTTTTTTTTTTAAATTTATCTGGTTGATGAAACCTGATATTTCTAACCTAACCAATGAAGTAGACTAGTTCACTAGTACTTAATAAGAAACATCTTGTGACAGTTTCCTACACTGTTGGGGTATTATCTCTCTTTGCAGAATGCATGCATATGTAGCACTCCCTCCAACAGAGTTACTTGCTGTAGATATGGATGTACTTTGATGTTTTGTGTTTTATTGGTTTTTTACATCTGTTTAGTTTCTTTTGATTGTGTCTTCTGGTTTGTTACTTTGTTTAGTTTTAGGTACAAGTCCAAAACACAGTCTTGTTTGATTTAAATAGCTGATTTAATCCTTTTGCTTTTTTCTAACCCAAGATTGCAGATCAGTAGTATGACTGCATAGCTACTCCCCTGACAGCAGACTGTGTTATCGCAACGGAGGATTAAACCTTGCAGTAGAACTTAAGCTACAGAAGCAGATTGATGGTCTGAAGTAAATTTATTAAAGGAAACTCATTTGTTCATTAATGCGAACAACCATGGTAATAGGATGGGTATGGAAAAAGCATATCAACTATATATGCATGTATATATATATATGCACCTTCTTCCCACTTTGAAATGCCTGTATCACATTAATTGAATAAACTTGAATGCTGTACAGATTGTCACTGTACAACAGCACCCATAAAATAAGTTATATTTAGGTTGCATGTGTGTATGTTGTGTTTTGTTTCTGTTATGCTATCAGTTAAGGATGCAAACAGAAATAGGTGCATAATCTTCATTCTTCACAACCTAATTCGAGTTATAAGACAGCATGTAAATGAAAAATTAAGCAGTGTAGTAGATACCTCTAAACAACTTCTAGCATGGAAATGAAACATTGCATATTCAATTTTTATCACAGCTCATTTTGTTCCAAATCACTTTTATTTAAAATAATAATAATTAATAGATGCACTTTTATGCTCGTTGCCTGTAAAATACATGAGTACTGTATTAAATAGCTTTTCATTATATTTTTCCTCTAACATATTGACCATAAAACAAATTTATAGCTGAAACTTATAGAGAAAATGTTAGTCAGAATATGCTAGGAAATGTAAACTTTACTGCATTTTAGGTATCAAATATCAGATTACTTTATTAGAAATTCCCAGGAAATTGAATTAGAATTGGTCTAGTGCACAGTTTAATTCACTTACCACTGGCTACCTAACATTTTAATTCTGCACTGTTGGTTTGGCTTCAGGCTTTGTGGCATTGGCTCTGTTTGGCATTTTGAGTAAAATTTACAGGAATGCTTATGTTTAGTTGAATTTCAGACAAATCATATTCATATGCTTTTCTTTAAAGTGGCAATGCAATAAAATTAAAATGCATTTCTCTGTTTTCTGTGTGTGTCTGTCTGCATCCACTCCCTTATCCCTATTGTTTGTGATCTCACACAAAAACGAAGATAGCAATTTTCAGTGATCTAATTTTCAGTCAGCTATGCCTGCTTTTTTTTTCTATGTGATAATCACACCATTTGACCACCTCAGTGACAGCCAGATGTATGTATGTGTGTGTGTGTGTGTGTGTGTGTGAGTACATAGATATAAATTCAGATATGTTTGTCTTTTTGGAATTTCCCAGTTAGGGGTTGCCACAGCGGAACTCTGGTTCGCTAATGACTGGCAGTGCATTTTTAAGGTGCTGAGTTGCCAGCCCGACGCCCAACCTTCAGCAAAGGCATGCCCATTCACGCATGTCTTTTGGAGGCCACTCGACTGCGGGGAGGACATGCAGACTTCACACAGAAGGCACTCCAGCCGAGAATCGAACAGAACCTCTTGCTGTGAGGCAACAACGCTACCGCTGTACCACCGCGGCTTATATTATCTTATTATTATTTTTAGTTATAATGTTTTATTGCTTGATTAAACTAGACAATTTCGGACTCTCTTCAGCCAGAGCCAGTATCTAGTTACAATAAATGGTTATAGAAAACAAAACTACTTTCATAAATGTATGACCAGTAGCCATTACCAGTGCTTAGTTTATGTACTTAAAAATGAATATCCTATTACCAGATAAATACATCAGAGATTATCATGGAAATCACAAGAGATGTTTATGCTCAGTGGGAATGTACAAAGCCAGTGGGATTTAAGAATTAGGGTAACATAAAACCAGGTGATCTAAGAGGGGCGGAGTAGGGCCAGTTACCTAAAATTATGACTACACTTTTTTACATTGGCATTTGGTCTTTTTTGTAAATGCTAGTACATTGTGGAATGATAAGCATTTTGTAAGGGACATAAATGAGTTATAAAGAGTGTTCCAGAGGAGTTTTATTAAAAGGTACATAAAGGCCTCATTGCCACAAACACTTGAAAGTGAATGTTTACATCATTTATAATGTCCCCGAAGACTTGACTAAGACATTTAAAAGCAAAGAAAGATAATTAACTGTTTGAAGAAGGGACAGTAATGGAAAGTGACTATCTTTTATAGGGGGCCACAAGCAAGGAGACTGTACAGCTTGTCAGTGTGTTAGTAGTGGAATTAGTGGTGACAGGTTGTCAGTGTGGGTGCTGCTGTGTGGACATTAAATCTCATTTCCCCAGTTTATCTAGTTTTTCTTACTGTTGACATAAGAGATCTAATGGAACTCCATAAGTATAGAGTGACATTTGTTTTGTTTTCTTAATATGGATAGAAGTGCGAATGGTGCAGCTCAACTCATGAATATCTGTACTCAGGAATGTTTGACATTTAATTGTTGATACCTTAAATCATGGGAAAGTATTGAACAACTTAGCTTTAGTTTTAAAAAGGTTTACAATTATCCCTTTACAGACAATCCTTTATGAACATATTACATGCCAGTGGTGAGTTAAGAAACAGTGACAGGGAGAAACTGATACTGCATATCACCAGATCATCTACTTAAAAATGGCCAAATACTAGGATTGATGAAAGTTAAAAATCAATGTGTAATTAAAATAAAGGCTTAAAAGAGACCTCTGGGAAAACCCCTGCCAATTGATTAAGAGATAGGACAGCACTGTCTGGAGTCATTAACTAGTCAAAGTACTGGTGAATTACTCATGCTGAAGACTACCTTCAGAGTGGAGTGACCCTTTGAGGCATGATTTTTTCATAACTTTGTATTCTTTTGCACTGGTATAAAAATTACAGGGACTGCTATTGATTCTTTTCCACTGTCTGAAGCGTCGAGCATCCTGAGACTAGAGTAATACAATTGTAATGCCTTGTACATACACACAAAAAGAAATCCCCAAGAAGTTGTCATATATCTTTTGTATATGCTTATTCTTTGCACACATTAGGTGGGATGGCCATTATAGTTCCAAGATGTAAAATTGCAGTCTTAGAAAGATGCATTTCGGATTCCTACAATTTGACTTGTTGTAGTATTGTATCTACGTTGTCAAGACACACACCATTAGAAAGATTACTCGATTAACTCTGATCCAAAGAGGGAATGATGATCCAACCTTTAAAATGAGAAAATGAGAAAAATGTCAGAGAAGAGTGAGAGGCAGAACTGAAGGTTTAATCAAGATCCACAAACACCATATCTGTAAGTTTAAATTGCTCCATTCCTCTGGACATGGGGTTGGAGAAAGACAATGTAGTAGTACTGCTGTAACCTTTTCTGAAGCTATGATGGGACTTTGCTTTTTGTCTGAAGGAAGGAACAGGTTGTTTAACCTAGCCTGTTGCCATTATTTAAACCTAGCAGAGGTAGTATGGGCAAAGATAGACAGAATCACATTAAGTTGGAAAGTTTCAGTTACAGAGTGGGAAAATTGTATGTGTTTTCCACAAGCAAAGGAATGACACGACTGAGGATGCTTTTAAAGTTTATTGGTATTTTAGTTAAGTGGCTTTTAATAAACGCTGACAAAACCAAGAACTCTCAGAAAGAAAACACTAAAATCTGAGGATAGTTGTAGAAAATGTTTTATTCCAAAACACAAGATGAGCACTTTCATTTTAAAACATTGAAAACTTCATCATATAACTCCATTTGTTAAAGTTCCAGTTTTTATAGTACTTTCAAAATGATGGAATATGTCATGCTATTTTGAAAATAGTATAACAACTGGGACTTTAACAAATGGAGTTATCTGATGAAGTTTTAAATGTTTTAAAATGAAAGCTCTCATCTTGTGTTTTGGACTAAAACATTTTCAATGGCTATCCTGAGCTTTTAGCATTTTTTGGCTTTTAATAAAAGGTTAAAAACATGAGTCCAGTACCTGGATTTGATTAAAGTGAGTAGTCAGCATACCTTTCAACCTCCTCGGCAATATCTAGATTGGCTCTGAGCTACTGCACAATGGTACCTCCTATGCTGAGCCAACAAATATTGCCAGTGTACTGGCCGACAGATTCAGTGCTAACTTTACCCCTCTCTCCCTCGCCAAGGGACCAGTCACAATACCAGTAGACTGCCAGACACCCAGTATTACTGCTGTACAGGTTACAACAGCACTGTTCAAGGCTAAGAATACAGCTTCTATGGGACCTGACAATATACCTGGCTGTGTTCTACATGAACTACAGAGTGAACTTGCACCTCACCTGTGTGCCCTGCTCAACCACAGCCTGACCTCAGGCTTTGTCCCTACCGAATGGCGCACTACTACAGTCATCCCTCTCCACAAAGGAGGAGCGACTACAGACCCTGGGAACTATCGCCCCATTAGCCTGATGAGTCTGATATGCAAACCTGTGGAACACATCATCATGGACATAATAAACAAGGATATAGGGAATCTCCAAACTATGAATCCCACACTGTTTGGTTTTGTCAAGGGTAGATCGTGCCTGCTCAATTTGGTCGACTTCTTTGAGTCAGTCACCAGAGCTGTGGATAAAGACAAGGTGGTTCATACAGCCTAACTTGATCTGGCCAAGGCCTTTGATACCATTCCCCACTCAGGAATCATAGAAAAACTCATTAAGCTAGGCATCAACCCCCTATATCACTAGGTAAGTTGCAGACTGGCTCACAGATAGAACCCACAGTGTGAAAGTAGCTGACTCCAAGTCAGACTGCTGACCAGTTATGAGTGGAGTTACACAGAGTTTGGTCCTGGGTCCTCTTCTGTTTATCTACTTCTCTGAAGTCCAGGCCAACATGAAGGGACTCTGGCTGACAAAGTTCGCAGACAATTGCAAGTTGGGAGCTATTATTAACTCCCCAAGTGATGTTGACATCTTATAGAAAGGCCTCACTGAGACCATTGACTGGTGTCAGAACCATGGCCTTAAGCACAGTGCCAAAAAATGTGTTGTCATCCCCTTTGGGAAAAACCTGGTTCCCATGTGAATTACCACTTCAGTGGTAGTCCACTGAACACAGAAGGCGTTATAAGAGATCTGGGAACACAGGTTGACAGCAACTTCTCTTTTGACCACCATATTGCCACTGTAGTCAGAAAGTCCTTCTATGTGGCACATCTCATTACTAAGGGTTTTGCATCCAAGAAGAAAGAGGTCATTGTCTCCCCTCTACTCTTCCCTCATATTGCCAATTAGTGACTGCAATGCCCCATTTGGCATGTACCTCACTAAACACCTGCAACAACTGGAGATGCCATAAAAGTACCTCACAAAGAGGATCAGGCCTTAGACAGACTCAAAAAACTCCAACTATTCTCTGTCTCATATTGCCTACTTAGAGGCGATCTCTGCCTGACTTACAAAGCCATGTCTGACCCAGATCTGTTAGAAATGCTGCATCTAAAGAAATCCCAATCCATCCGCACCACATGTTCCAGAGACCTCAACCTCATTACCACAATCAACAAAACAGAGTGGAGGGACAGGTTCATAAACCAGATACAGCCCATGCTATGGAATAGACTTCCCATACATGTCAAGCAGAGCACCTGCCTGGCCCTCTTCAAGAGAAATCTTGATGAGTGGATGAGAAATAGAAAAATTACGCCAGGGATCACTCCAGTGGCTTTACTCGACAAAGGCAGTGGGAACCAAGGATTAGTGGCACGATGCCAGGGTAATCCTATGGGCTAGGCTTGTAAAGGCCATTAGCCTAGTACACAACTATGAATCTGTGAACTTGCAGACATTGATAATCAGAAGAAAGACCCTTGAAGATAAGTGTGTCCACTTGTAAAACAAAGTCATCAAAAATCTGGACATGCAATTAGCATAAAACTGGAATACCAAATAGCACATAACACTTTCCACTTCTAGTAGAAATGAGGGATTCTACATAGAAATGACAAAAATCAGGGAAAATATAATTGCATTATCAAAAAGACAGTGTAATAACCATTGGTATTCCACTAGTATGTTGGTCATGTAGTGTGGTTTTCTTTGTACTTGACAGATTAAAAAATGTGATGAAGGGGATTAATTCAGGAAATTGTGTGAAGAGTTAAATCAAGACTGAAAATAGTGGCATACCTCCAATATTATAATAACAATAAGGATAACTGCTCAGAATGTCAGCCCCTGGTCGCAGCTAAGGTAGAAAAACTTAACAATAATTGAATCCTCTTTCCAGAGGAAAAACAATCCATTTAAGAGTTTTAAGCAGAGACTTATTCAGTAATTTTTGTCCAAAGTATTAGGGACATACCTCTGCAGGGATAAATCAGACCTGAAAATAGGAACACTACTCCAAAATAGGGATAGTTAAGAGGTCTTGTGGGCAGTAGAAGAGTAAAGTTATTGATAAGGAAAGTGGTAAATGAAAGAGTTTTGAGCTGAAGCACCACAAATTTGTTTTAAAGTCATAGTATTGTTTTTTATGGTAAGCCGTTTTTGCCTGCCTAGTTAGCTTTAAAATGTCCCACTTGGTGCAAAGTTTTGTTTCTTTAAATGTGAGCCATGCTGAGTTACTGTGAGTAATGGATTTCCATAACAAAGGTGTAATTACTGGTGTGGTGACCTCTAGCCCTTTTCTTAGTTTAAGGGAAATACTGCATCTTTAAAAAGAGGCGACCATATAGAAGGTACTCTAAGGTTGCACTGCAGTGTGCTGCTGGGTTCCATTTAGTAGAGGCACATTTGAAAGGGGGGGGGGTGCTTGCAATTCTTAACAATAAACAAACTAAATATAATGGCTTTAATTCATTTAAAATTTTTCATAACAGTCACTGGTTACTGACAGAAGTGGCCTGTATAGTAGGAAAATGTATGCTTGTATGCTTGATATGGTAATATGAAGTTTAAGTTGGAGTGCTCCTTGGAGGAACAGTTAGGTCTTGCAGGGCTTTAAATTGTCTTATTAAGAATTTGGATAGTCTGATTGTAACTTCTGGTATAAAATGGTACATGGTTTGTACTGAACTTGCTGAGAGACAGAAAAGAAGAGCCTAAGACCCATGGTCTTAATTGAAGGAAAGAAAGAAAGATAGTAAGAAGTCTGGGGAACATAATGTATATGCAAAAATAAAATTAAACTGAACCAGAGCCACAAAATGATGACCAAACTTGTAATTCAACACAGCCACAGTAGGCGCCTTCATCCACCAAGGACTTCTTCAGACTGTATGAGTCCTTGGTGGATGAAAGCGCTTACTGTGGATGTGTTGAATTAAAAGTTTTATCATCAATTAGTTGTTCTGGATTTTTTTTTTTTGTTTGTTTTTTGTAGATGCAAAAATACCAAGTGTTTATTATCTTCAAGAAGCATTAAGAAACATTGTATAAAGCTGTTATACAACAGGTTGCAAGCCATGTTCATCCTTTCTAATTATGTTGTTAGTTGCAATGTCAGTGGTTCAACACATAGCACACGTTCCTTTGGTTCTGGAAGATTTGATGGTAGTGGGTTCTATTCCCATTCCAAATGACTGGATTGCTAACACTGCAATACATCACTGGGGGGGGGGTGCTGCACTCTTGAGTGTGCCATCCTTTGGATGAGATATTAAACCAAACAGTCCCATGTGCATGTTTTGGTGGTGGTTCAGTTGTATGTAAAAAAAAAAAAAGAAAAAAAAAATGACAGCTATGAAAAAGTAGGGAAATCCTAGTAATATAAATATTACCCCTGGTGTCCCCTGAAAAGAGACCACGAGTCTAGTAGGACTAACCCAGTCAATATAATAAAATCTTTGTTGACTTATTTTTGACTTCCTGTATCCTTATGATGAGAAGGTTTCCATAACTTCTCACAGCATACAGCCTGTACTCTAATTGGGATCTTGCCAAGTATGTATATCTATATCTATTTATATATATATATATATATATATATATATATATATATATATATATATATATATAATAATCGCTGGTTGTCTGTTACTTAATGCGTATCCTTATGTTCTACCAGCCTGTCTTAGAGATCTCTTGTCATTTAATTCTGCATGAACATCTGATGTGAATGCTCCCTTTCCTATTTATTTTTAATTGACTGACTTATTGGCTTTTGTTTGCAAGATGCATTATTATGCATTTTATTCATTCATTCTGTGTTGTGAGGGAGAAGGAGCATATCCTGGCATTCATTATCACAAGGCAGAGAAAATATTCCTGGACAGGGTGCCAGCTTATCATAGGACATGTACACATATACTCACCTAGTATGCATACATATAGGCTATAATTAATTTAGATGATGACACATTCACCTGTGTCATAGTTTTGGTCTGTGTGAAGAAACAAAAGTACCTGGTAAAAGCACATGTAGATACAGGCTGAACATGTCAATTCCATGTAGAAGATACCTCATTGAAAAAAAGTCCTGGACCACCAAGTGCTGTGAGGGAGCAATGTTAGCTGCTCTGCCATTTTGCCATGTAATTTTAATGTTCATGTTGCTCATTCATTAAACCTATGACTTAACAGTTTTTATTAATGAAAATGCAAATGCTTCCTTCAAAACCTTCTGCAGTGCCATAAAGACACAGAAATACACATATTTGTGATTATTTGCATGATACATCCTGCAAAATCATCATTCCATTAAAGTGATCTCACTTTGTGAAACTTGGTGGTAGTCCTTTGTTTACCCATACATCTACCTTAGTAACCATTAGAATTTATTTACTAGCAGAACACCCAATAAGTTTTATCTTCATAGTATCCAGAAGCATTCCATGTATTTTCGAGCATGTGTTTTATATGATCAAGCACTAAGTGCCCTTTCTGTCTTCAAAATTCTGTTCTGTCACAAAAGAAGATGCTGTCCTTCTGTGCAGCCAGGAATATAAGGAGCAATGCACAAGATATAAATTGCAATGAAAAGCTGTCATGCCTTTACAAAAAACAGACTAAAATCTAAGTGATTCAAGTAAACAGTGCCTGTTTTTATAATTATTCTTTGCATCATGCACTAAAAGCCTTCTCATATTCAAATTCATTTTCTTCTTTTCCTGGTTTGCTTCTTAGTATATGCAGTTTTAGAAATTGTTACAAGCAGCAGAGCCCATCCTTATTTTTTGCAGCAGTCAACCTACTGTTTGAGTACTTGGATGCAAAGGTTACTCCTTATGGCAGTGCAGTCCTCAGAGCAAAATTCTAGTCTGACTCTAAGTACCAGAGAGCTTTCTGAATACAGACCTATTTACTTATCTTTAACCATGAGTAGTTTGATCAAGCTGTTGTTCTCCAATGAGTGAGATATCCCAGTTTTAGCTCTCTCTCATGTTACATAAACTCCAGAGCTTGGACAATCCTCTATTTTACACAAAAATTTTTAGACAGCAGGGATAATATTTCCAAGACTTGCTGCTTCATCTTGTCCCACCTAAACCCTTCTTGTCTCTGCCCACCCCTTGGGTTGCATTACTTTTACTGAGAGCACCTTCTTGACTCAAAGTATTTGCTAAACACAAACACCAAAACATAAACCTAGCCCTCCAAGATTAAATGTATTATAAAACTAAAATATATAAGTATTAAAATCAACTCTCATCCCACATCATTCACTGTCATGCAGTCAGTAGTCATGCTTTACACTATACAAGGAAGGCTGTTGCTCTTTTGACATTTAACCCTCTTTCAGTTAGCCTCTGATCTGTGTTCTCAGTGTATGCATACCCAAAAAATACATTCATTCATTCATTCATTCAAATTGGTACAACAGATATACCATCTCCTAAAAGAAATAAAATGTCTGGCAAAGAAGACAATCCTGACTTCAAAATTTATTCTCTGTCCTGACATTATTACAGCTTCGGTCCTTATAGTGGATACTTTCAGTGGCTACCTGTATACATTTGATTTTTGGGCATCATCACTAGATTCAAAAAGTACATATTTAGTATTTTATGCTAGACTTTCCTTGCTCACACTTACTTTGGAGTATGAAACTGAATATTTTCACTACACTTTTCTATCACTTCTCAATAGTTTGACCCTTATAAGAAAACATTGTCAATTCCCTGTATTTAGATTGGATCACCAGAAATTAAGGCGTTAGTGACCCAAAGACTAAGTAAGGCATCTGCATCACAAAGTAGACTATTACCTCTTTTAATCTCTTTAGAGAATACAGGAATCTCACCAAGACTGTGCTACTTAACAGCAAAAGACAACACGTTTACTGCTCAACAAAGCAGTACCAGAAACAATCCAGTATAGATTTGGAGAATGATGCAGCACCTGTTACACCAAAATAGATCAGATCATCTCATCCCTTTCCCCGTTCTGATTTCTTGAGGCATAGCTGAACAATTCTTTGTCCATTTTTGGGAATATTTTAGAGCCATTAACTTTTAACTCTCCAACTATTCAGACTATCAAAGTTACATTTGCCAGGACAAAAATGCTGATGCATAACCCATGTTCATTCACTACTAATTTTCTGCCACTCCATTTTGATAGTTTATAGTCACTGTGGCAATATAAAACCAAACAAATAGTGCCTTCCAAACCAACTCTTGGAGGTAAATCACCTTCCCATGGTGGCGGACCAACTTAAAAAAATTCTTTGAAAATCCTCACCAATCTAAAAACTCATGGCTTACAGGAAAAAACTAGCAGCGTCCCTGATGAAGTACCACGTTCTACAAAATATAGTGGTGGAAAGATCCTTTGCAATATCACACAACTGAAAGGTGGTTAAAAATGAAAGTATGATTCTCAAAGCTGCTTCTTGTTTGAAGATATCGATTTGTGCAAATGTTAGTACTGAATGTGAAATTCCACTCTCTTCCAGTGAAAGTGGGGCAAGGAAGATTGCTCTTTCTCCAAGGTGCAGCAACCCCAGCATTGATTATTTTAAGTAAGCAGTGTAGGGACAAAGTGGCATGTAAAAGTTATCATTATGAAATATTAAAGTGGTTTATGTGACTGGAATTACCCGATTATAGTAGACTCCCTCTTATCTGGTCTCTCTTTAACAGGCCATCAAGTTTCTGCCATAACCCTGGCAAACTCAACAGAGAAGAACAACACTTCTGCCTCCTCTGGGCTAAATTATGACATACATTTTAGTTTTAGGTTTCACATTCATTAGAAAGATGCATACCAACACAAATTGTGTTATTCTAGCTGATTTATAACCTGTTAATGCTATTTTGTTTGCATTTTCAGATTAACCAGCCATTTATTTATCCAGCCTAGGGTCCGGTCCTAGCTAGACTGGATAAGAGAGAGTCTACTGCATGGGATAGTCAACAAACTAACAGTAGCGTTCTGACATTTATACTTCAGGTCCACTTTATTCCACTGATGATTTATTACTATGAGTCAAATCATTATTAGCAAACAGGGAAATGACCTGAGTGCCTTCATAACCAAACCATGAATTTAACTCTCCCTTAACGTATGGGAACTTGTCTCCAAGCGTGGCTTCAGACTACCCATCACTTCTTACCTAGTCTGTAAATGGTATTGTATTTGTGGGTATATTTAACCTGCCTATGTAGTCACAAGCCTCACTGTAATTTTCCAGACTGCATAGATGACTTTCCATTGAACATGTGGACATCTGAAATCTGCTCTTTCAAATCGTCCCTCCTTCCTTCCTACCTTGTTCTCAAATGTATTACTTTCAGTGCATTCTGTTTCACTTAGCTCTTTCTGCTCACATTTGCATCCCTATTGTTGTCATTATTAGCATCCTTGTAGTTCCTAAATACTACTCTTTGTACCCTCCTGTTCTTCCCTTTCCTCATACTGTTTTTCTTTTGCTAGACAGCCTACCTCCTCTCCTAGAGTCTATATTAGAAGATTGAATGTGTAGGTGATCGAGCACCTAAACATCGATCTTCTAATATTGAAAGCAAAAAACGGCAAACGGACGATTTAACTCGGGGAAAGATTTCCCTTGGCCGTTTGCCGGATTTTGCTATTTTATGTATTGTAGAGCAATCTCGGAGTTGGTATATTTAGTTAGGTGGGGGGGGGGTGCAGTGCGAAGCCCCCCACTTACTTTGGGATTTACAGTTATTTTTTTTTTGTTTTAGTGGCCAACAGACGTGTTTCCCTGGGATGTTTGACATTTTTAGTTTCCATATTAGAAGATCGATGTTTAGGTGTTTGATCAACTGAATATTCGATCTTCTAATATAGACCCCTCCCCTAGTATTTAACTCCTTCTGTGTACTGATATTTCCATAAGGGCTGTAGATCAAAACAGCCCATGACCCTTTGTGGTTCTACTTTGCTTTTGGTTTGTCAGATCTGCTTTGATCAGAAGTGTTTCTGTCACTGCCTATTTTGTTATGCTTGTATGTATTGGTGTAAATATGTATTTATCTATCCTCGATTGTCACCAGGCATGGTATGTATACTTGTTTTTCTTTGCATTTATGAAGTAGAGCACCAACTTAACTTTTGATAAGTCTGCTATTTGTTATATATACAAATGTCATTAAGTCATATTCATATTAAGTGTGACAATATCCATACCGCACTACTGCTCTACAGGCTTTCAGATACTTTAATATACTTTTTTCAGCAATTATACTAATGAGGCCAAACTGTTCATTCTAAACTTAATTTTTCTGTCTTGCAGGGGACTGAGACCTGTCCTGTTCCATTCAGTAACCCTAGTGTCTTCCCATGATTTATGAAGCATAACTATTAATATGTCCATTTCTGTAATTAATTCCAATAGAAACTGTAGGATTAATTCCATAATTGCACAACATGTAACTTGAACTCCAGTAGTTTAACGAGTTATTTCACTTTCTCTGAAATTACTAATTCTAACTCTGTTATGTCCTAGGATTGTGAGTCTTGCTCTTTCAGTGCTTTTTTCTGACTCCCCCTTCCAGATTTATCTAACTTTATCTCCCTCCTGTTGTCTTTCCTTGCTTTGTTCATGAAATGTTTTATCAAACTATTCCACTGAACTACCATTTCTTCAGTTTAGGCTTTTGCTATTCTGACTTTCCTGCTTCCATTTCTTTTGATTTATATATTCTTTCTGTATTTATAGTTCCTAACTGCTGTTAGTTTTTCTTTAACTTTCAATGCCTTTCTGTGGGAAACTCTAATTCTAACTGTGCCAAGAACTGATGGGGGTACACTGCTTCATATCATAACAAAATACAGTATGCACTTCAGTCTAGTGATGTTATAGTTACAGTATAGGAAGGAATGCTCCCCACACGATGGAAAGTGGGGGAGGGATTCCCCCTGAAACATCTTTACAAAATGTTCGATTAGTTGATTTTTTTCATTGGCTTTGAGCATTTATACACTTGTTTCATCAGTCATCTTCCAAACAGGTATATTTTCACTGGCTTTAGTATTCCCTTGTAAGCTCTGTAGCATGGTATGTTTACATCTAAGTTGTTCTGTAGACCACATTTATGGTGCTAGCTCCTTGTTAAGTTTTAAGATTTGGCATGATAAAGTACAACTGTTCAAGACCTGTAGGGCAAACAAAGGAATAACATCATGAACATACTTTTTTACAGTGTGCTTGTTAAAGAAATTCTTGAAAACATGATACTTTCACTGAGTACAAAATGCAGTGCATGTTTGTGTGTTTTTGTGTATATATATATATATATATATATATATATATATATATATATATATATATTATAACTGCCTATCAGAGTTTACCAGATGACTTCAGTAATTAGCATGGAGTCTTGTGGTACGTTTGCCCTGGATTTCTGCTGTTATTTAAGGTTATAGACTTTTACCTGTTTTGTTCTTCTCTTAACCACAAAAAAAGACCTTGAAATACTCTGGTGAAGAGTTTTTGATTTGTTCATATGATAGTTAGCTATGGGTTCCCTGCCCTTTGATTCTAACATAGTATTATGTCAGAGTTAGAACACTAATTAAGCAAAATGCTCATTAAAATCATTTTCATTTGGTTGCATATGAATCAAGCCAAGACTAAATGGCTAGTGGTAAACCCAGACATTTCCTGAGGTGTGATTCGTGCCTCTTCTAGATTCATTGTTAGGAAAATGATTAAAGAAAAAGTTGCAAACAACTTGACTCCATTCTCTAAAATTATCAGCTGTTTTGCCACCTGAAGAATATTGTGTTGTACGTGACAACTGCTTAAAGAAGATATGTGTGGTGTAGATTGTGGTTTACATATAACTGTAACCATTAGAAAATCACTGTACCGTGTGTATTTGAGTAAGAAAAACTGATATATTTTATGTAAGTACTGTATATTTCACAGCAACACAAGCACTCTTATTTTTTCCCCTAAAAGCTGTGAGAGCAGCCACACCCCTATACTTGGGTGCCGCAGTTGCTTGGTAGCAGGGAGAGCAGGAAAGTATTCCATTAAAATGAAAGGCTTGACTTTTCCAACATTGCTGTTCAGAAATTGCCATTCAGAAGTAAATGCCATTGCATAATTAAAAATCATTCTTCAAATCCATTTGGTAATGTTGTTAGCTATTTCAGAGTTCTGTGATGAAGAAAAAATTTCTCAGTTGTAAAAATAAGGCATACTCCCCATCTGGTCTGTGATGGTTCAAAGGTTACTTTAATCAGCACAGAGTGGTGATGGTCCGAGATGCAAGTGCTAGTGAAGGATTTGTTTCCTTTTGCATTCTGCCATGATTAATAAAAAAACTGACAGGGTCTTTATTGCATTGAATATTGTATGTGCATGTGTGTGTTTATGTGCATTTGTGTTATCCATTTTCCACAAATGATGCCTAGGTACAGAAAAAAAAAATGATTTGAACAGTTGGCTTAATAGTTTGTATCGTTCTTAGAGGGATCCAGTGTATGTCAGCATGAAGCGAGATTAATGACAGTCCTACTTAACCCGCGGTGGTGGTGCTGCAGTAGCATTGTCGCCTCACAGTAAGACGCTGTCCGGTTCGACTCTCAGCTAGAGCGTCTTCTGCGTGGAGACATGCGTGAATGGGCGTACCTTCGTTGAAGGTTGTGCGTCAGGGCTGGTAACTCGGCACGTAAAAATCAACTACCAATCATTAGCGGACCGGAGTTCCGCTGTGGCGACCCCTAACCGGGAAAAGCCGAAAGACACAACAACAACTTGTTTTGCAAAGGATGGTCTGTCCCTCTTGTTCAAAGGCTACCACACACTGGCTAAAGTTCTTGCTGCACCCATTAAGCTCTTTTTATGCAAAGTTCAGTTAACGAACATTCCATCTTAGCAAATGTATCATTATCAAAACTAGATCCAATTAAGACAGCTCCCTGCAAGCCAAACGTCTAAACAACAAGCTGCCTGACCTTGGGTCACTCCTTCATTTGGAAGGCATTCATACATGTGTAATCACTGAAACATGGTTTAAATGCCCAGAAAGCATTGAGTCAGTACCTAGATTTAGGGCCTACCATGTCCACAGGCAGCTGTGGTTGTATGTCTGTGTTTGTCAGAGACCTTATCACCTCTAGACTGATTTCCAGAGTTCCACACATGGAACTTACTGAACTCCAAGTCACACACAACAAAATCATGTATCAGTTTATTGCCTGTTACAAGATACCATTCATGACCAGGGAAGCTCATATAAGGTTCTTTAATTTTGTGGATAAACCCTCCATAAATAAGAACTCTATCGTTCTGGGAGACTTTAACTACCTCATCATTTGACTGGAGAAACTACATCTCCACTGTAGGATCTGCACAGAAGATTTTAGATAAATTAAAACTTAGTGGGCCAGATTGTCACTAGCCTAACCAAAAGACAAAACATTCTTTACCTTGTTGTGCACAACTCCACCAATAACTCTTTCTTAGATTAAGCTAGTAAACTTTTCCCTCCAACTATCTAAACTACCTGAAACCAATATATCAGCAAGCCAACTTCAGTTGCACAACTTTCCTCAGATTATATGCTTAGTTATTAAAGTTTACCCCAAACATTGTGTCAGCAGATAGACTAATAACAGGGTTTTATATACATATAAATAATTCTGTAGAAGTGTCAGTCACATTCAGATTTAAAAACAATGGGAAATTCTGGTGGTCAGCTGGCATTTTTGAGAATTTAGCATACCCCAAGTCAAGGAAAATTATAGGAACAATAATTAAAAAAAATAAATAAAAAGGAGACACATTTTATATCTCCCTTTTTCTAAATCAAAAATAAATTACCTTGTGTTGTAGAATTTTTCAATGCATTTCATTCAAGCCTACAGATTTTGACTGTCTCTTTGGTAATGTGCTTATATTTTTCTTTTGTTTTGTCACTCTCTGTTTTAAATGTGTGTTTCAGAGTAGTATCCCACATTCCTATAGGAAGTAGGAATATTTATGTACTGTTCGACATTCCATTGTTGTGGTTCTATGTCCAGATTTTTAGCTGGAAGTTCATACTTTTCAGGGGCCTTTGATCCTATTGTCCTTGTCTGATGGTTGAGAGATATGAATGAATACGCTGGAGAAGTTAAAGAAAATGGAGGATAATGCATACTTGGATGATCATCTTGCCAGTACACAGGCTGTGGTGAAACTGAGAAGGAAAAAATAAGCATATGTGACAGGTGGATGAAAGGAAATTTAGCATGGCTGTGGAGAAAATAATGGGCCTTGTGATCATTTGCCATAGGAAGAGATGAGCTGAAGATCCCTATAAAAATTTTAAGGGGCATTTTACAGTTGAAAGAAAGATGCAGGTGTTAAAAATCTACCTGCAACACCAGGGTACATTTTGTGACTATTAATTTTCCTTTGTTGAGTTCACACTTTATTATTATTGCATTTTCACCCATTTTGTGAAATACAACAGGGCAAGGAAACGGAAATGCTCATTTCTAACCAACTAATGTTTTCCTGGCTCCGTCTGCAAAGCTAAGCTTACACATTACACATATAAACATAAAGTAAACGGATGTTAGTGCCAGAACCTGTATTGCTTTATATTAATGATCAAATTCATTACTCTGACTGTTAGCATTTCTTGTGCCAGTAATACATACTTGCAGACTCACAGTTTTTCGTAAGTGAAAAAAAAAATAGAATGTGTTCCAGCACTTTGTTTTCACTCAGAATGACTTTGGACTTTTCTTTGTTGACACAAAGGGATGTTTAAGCCCATTTGTATGGGTGCAACCCGTAAATGTAACGTCCTTGGGAATTGCTATATCCATTTCTTCGTGGCAGTGCAATTGACAGGAACGAAGTGCATTCTTTTGCTGAGCCAAAAGAAACATAATTTTATTTGTAAAAATAATACATTTGTACTGTTCTATCTTAATATGAAACTGTTTATTAGTTGGTAAACCCAAATCTGGTTTTAGAAAAAGTATTGGCATTTTAAAGTAAGTTGCAAAGTGTGCTAGTGGACCATTGTTTAAAAAACATCCTCCAGATTATCACATGTATGTAGAATACAGCCAATAATCTTAAAGTTGCTATGAACTGAATCACATTGTTTGCTATGACTTTCTTGTAATGACAGCAATGAAATGAATTATACCTTGCGTCACACATTATGCTGTTCTATGAAATCATAAAAAATACCAAGATATTCATATGGAATAATATTTAAAAAGTTAAATGCGCAGTCAGAAAAGACATTTTGTATCGGATATTGCACTTTACCTGTGTCAGCCTAGATTCTGAAGGCACTCTTTGGATAAAGGTTACAAACACAGTATATATCTATATATCTGTATATGGGTCTACATCAAAAAATCGAAGACGCAGATACTCGAATAACAAAACATCGTGACCATAACCGTAAATCCCCGGTTCATTGAACCCACATAATAACAAAACCCAGAACATGGAATGGTAAACATTACCAGAAATCCGGTCTGCACTCAAAGTAACAGTACTCCCTATAACTACAACTGACAGGAAATCTGTTTCATCAATTTTGCAGGGGGGACAACCCCCTGCACCCCCCACTCCCTCTGAATTATATATACCAACTTCGAGATTGCACTACAGTGAGAAAAGGGTAAATTTCTCAGTCCTCACTGTACCATGATATCCATTTAAAACCACTGATACAGATTTCCTGTAACTTGTAGTTAAAGGGAGAATTGTTCCTTTAAGTGCAGACCGGACTTCTGATAATGTTTACCGTTTGATGTTCCAGGTTTCGTTATTGTGAGGGTTCAATGAATTGGAGTTTTTAGGCCTTCAGTCTTTTCAGGTAAACCTATATATATATATATATATATATATATATATATATATATAGATATATATATATATAGATATATATATATATATATATATATATATATATGTTCATAGGTTATATATATATATGTTCATAGGTAATTCCCTGGATATTTCTTCCCACACTATTTACTTCCCTGGACCCCTAAATATAATAACCAACAAAAATAAAAATAGCCAGCAACTGTACTCTGTGTAATTAAATATTTATTAATATATATATATATATATATATATATATATATATATATATATAAATATAAACATTGCTTGAACATACAGATGGTGGTTGCCCCTGTGTAATCCGAGAACGTGCATTGAGGTGACTGGCTTGTGGTCCTGAGAGCATATACAGATGATGGGGCTGCCTGCATACCTGCAGTCATAGAACAAAAGCAACACACCCCAAATCCTGCCTTGCACCAGATCTACAGTGCACAAAAGGCTTTCAACTAATAATCAACAGAAAAAGAGGGGTACTGATTGCCCACAGCAGGCAAAGTCCTATACCACTCAGGCTGTGTGCTAGCAGTATTATACTCAGCCTCAAGAATATAATGGTCTGACTTATGTAACACACTGACTAGGTGAAGTTGTAGGACATGCTACTGCTGGAGCTGCTAAGGCACAGATCATGACAATGTACTATGAGAAGGGTATGTAAACTGTGTATTCTAACCAGCCAGTGGCTTGTGAGAATGGGCTAACATACAGCCAGCGGTACTAAGTAGGTTGCACAGGGCAAATTTCTGAATATTGTCCACTTAATACCACATAGTGTCCAGTAGCATCTGCCACATGTATAACTAAACACTTTACACATCGTATGGGTGACCATCTCACTTACACACACACACACACACACACACACACTATACATATATATATATATATATATATATATATATATATATATATATATATATAAAACATGAGCTGTCCTTCTATATCACTGCTGTAGTATTCTTCACAATAAGGATCTCCTGCCAAGGATAGCCCAACATACGTCCAGTTTACCAAAGCCTTTAGATTTCACATGTGCCATACATCACACATATGCTCCTCATACAGGACGCAGTTCATAAGGGTGACAAACGAATGCAGTTACCCAGAGCTTCTTTGCCACCAGTCCAAATGCCGTCATCGCTCTCAGTCTGAATGGCCCTTTGCTATACTAAATACCTAACCATCAGATAACTGCCCTATTGCAGCCTTTTCTTTTTCTCTTTTCTTTGGTTTTGTTCATTTTTGGTTATCTTGAGTTCATAATAACCAACAAAAATAAAAATAGCCAGCAACTGTACACTGTGTAATTAAGTATTTATTAATACATAAAACACAAGAGATAACAGACCAGTTTCGGCTAACGGATTAACCTAGCCTTCATCAGTGTAACAAATACAGAACATCTTGTGATAATATATATAATATATCCTTAATTAGTGCTAAAATGTTATTGGTGAGCTCATAAATATTAATGTAAACCTGGGCTGAACAGCCCTCCTAGTGTAACAATCCTATCTTTATCTATTTATTATCTTATTTATTATTATCTATCTTTATTTATTTATCTTGAGTTCATGCCATTCAAGCAAGAAAAATGTCAGTGTGTGAGGCAGATTCATCATAAGGATTGTCACGAACAGTGTCTTTTTTGGTCTGTTGTCACATGACCGCACATCCTGTAGCATTTGCAAAGTGTTTGTGCCTAAGACCTTTATAAGTTGGTTGTCCTCCCTAGCCATCTATCTTGAAAACCAGAGGCTTAAATTTTTAGCCCAAGTTCGCATGGTGGAATCCTGTAATTCTAAGCTCCCATAAAGTTAGAAGAAGCCAAGAAATCTCAGCTGGTTGACTGTCCAGCCTCCACCAGACATCTTTCTAGAAGTGAGTGAAAGCTCTGTAGGCTGTTCTGTGTCTATGTTGGATTCCTCTAACATGACCACATTGGAGGCTGGCAAGGCTCTTTCCTTTCACACATCCTTTGAGGCTTTGCAGGCATCTGGACATTGAGGGGAAACAGCGGTTGGTCATCTTGGGGGGCCCTGGAAGGATTCTGCAGATTCTGGTCAGGGAAGAGGTTCCAGGTACTATTATTAAATCTTGTCAAGGGTGGAACCTCTGGTGTTTGTTAGGGCTGACATCCCTACTAAGAAAAAGCAGAAAAGCATACCTCTGTACACCCTAAGGATCCTCAAAGGGAATGGAAGGAGTTTACTCAGGGCCAGTTTAATACCTTAATGGCTTTGAATCCTCTCCAAGGGGATTTCTGTACCTACTCCCCCTTGGACATCTACTCCTTCTAAATGGGATCGGGACCCCAATTCCTCAGATGAGGATTCAGAGTCTGATGATGAGTCCCTTCCTACTCTTCCCAGCTGCCTTCTCCTTTGGTTTATTGTTCTGTAGAAGAAGAATCTGTGAGTCGTGAGAATGTTTTTGAGGAATTGTCTTTTGGAGACATTATAGCTAGAATGATGGAATACTTTTAAGTGTGAGTTTTCTAAAGTGTCTAATATCCAGAAAAGGTATTTTGAGCTGCTTCAAGTGGACACTCAAACCTTTGGTAGTACCTTTTGTGTTGGGTGCTTTGTTAGACACCCTTACAGCTTATAGATGTTCAGCCTCCTGCTCCAAAAAAAAATGACAACTTTTATAAGGTTCCTGACGACTGTCAGTTCTTAATGAACCAACAAAAAATTAATTCCAACTTTTGTATCCAACAATTTAATGTGCAAGTCTTTCAAGTAAAAATACTTTTTCTCAATGCATTACAGCCATCATGATAAATACAACCATTTAAATTTTTTTACTGGGGTGTGCACAAACTATATGTGGTATATGCCAAGACTTTCCCAGTTGACCTGTTTCCAAGTCTTTAGGGCACTTTCAACAAGGCTTAGTCACCATACAGCCCAAGAAGAGCAATATAAAGTCAGTGGCTGGGGTGTAAAAACTTCAGAGCTTTCTTTACTGAAGTGCACTGTTTCCCCACAGGCTCCATGTGATACACTGTTGGCTAGTGCTTGTCCAAGGCTAGCCAGATAAGTACTTCATGGGAAATATCTTCCGATTTATTATTTTTTTCTGTCAAAAGTTATGCTAGAATTTAAGAATGTGATTTTAAGGATTGTCACTAAAAAAGGTTTACCTCAAAATTTTCATTTATAGTCAAGAGTCCCTGGTGTGGTATTCCTGTGAAATTATCTTTTGTGAGAAAAAGTTTTCCTTTTTTGTCAAAATTGCTAACTAGGACTTGTGGATTTGGGGTTGTCATCATGTCATCTAAAACAAAACTTCTTTTTCCAGTCAAGTTTGCTTGTCAGACTTGGTTTTCAGGATACAGTCAATCCTGGTTCCCTGTGGGGATTATTTTGTAAATAATCACTTTTTCTGGAAGAAAGTGATTTTTAACATATTTGTCATTGTGGCAGTAGCCTAAGCTTATATGGTTATAGGGTATACATTCATTTGTTTGAAAGGCATTTGTGCATTCGCAGTATTGTGCGACTTCAAATGCCGAAACAAAAATTTCAAACAGAGCAAGATTTCGAAAAGATTTGACCATTTTCGAAATCGAAACATCTCCAAACATCATTATGCAGGGGGGCATGCCTCCCCTGCACCTCCCACCCCCCTACTTTAATATACAATCTCCGAGATTGCACTACAGTGAGGGAAAAGGTTCATTTCCCGATCCCCGCTATAGTGGGATCTGCACCTGAATTGCCGATTTCCAATGAACGAATGGCAATATGCATTCGCTCATTGAATGTCGAACCATTGTCACTCAGCATTTCAGACATCTGGAGGTTGTACTTTCGCACTTTGGTGAATCGTACAACCTCCTTTCAAACAAAGGAATGCTTACCGGTTATAGTCTCCTAAGGATATAACAGCAGACCAGCACCCTCTGTGCACCCAAACCATTAAGCAACTTGAACTGAGCTAGTAAAAACACATATTTGAACTCCAAGGCCTTAAGAGCTTTCCTGCTGTTGGAGAGAGTACTCCTTTACAGACTTCTGAGAATCAATGTTCCACTTCTGCTGTTCCATTGCTGGGCAGATAAGTTCCCCTTGGGGAAAAAACTTCCACATTTTATTGTTATTGTTTAAACTTACTTCCCCATTCAGGACAGTAATTTTATGCTTTGGATATTTGTTTTTGTTGACTGTCATGCGACTTTACTGTGCTTCAAAAGGGAGTGTATTTTTTGTTTCTGACAGTGTAAATGTTGTTTAAAACATTCTAAAACTATTTTTTCTGTGGAGAAACATTGTTTAATTTACTTTTGGGGGCTGGCAAATATATTGAAGTCCTTTTTACTATGTTTTGACTGGGAAAAGATCATTTAAAGAGTATTTTATTTTTATTGGTTTGTGCTGCTTAATTTCCACAAGAAAGAAGCACGGGTTGACTATGGAGCAAACTACCGGTTCCATCATCGGTCCTTCTTCCAGCCACAAAAAGAAAAAGTTAACTCCACAAAAAGAAAAAGTTAAATTAACAGCCTTTGCCACAACATCAGTATAACAATTTGTCTCAACCTCAGGTGGGTGACTTCTGAGGCCACTTCTCATAAAGTAGTTTTCTGGTGAAAGAAAAAGGAATTCATCTTTTCCTGAAGATATTTGAGAAACTAAATCTTTAGGGGAATGTGATGGGACAGTTGCAGGTTTTTCTACTCAGATTTCAGATTCAGACTCACAGGAGAGCTTTCTCTGAAACTATTTCCAGTATGTGCCATTGTGTTCACTGGGAGAAAACTGAGGTTTCACAGTCCCTCAGAAAATACTATATTTCATTATAAATAGAATTCCCAGAACCTTTATCCATCCCCCAAGTGCTATCAGCATCAGAAAATGTGTTTGTCACAGCCTGTGGTTTCCACAGCAGCCAGACTGCTGCACCTAAGAAAGCAAATAGACTGTACAATGCTCTACAGTCTTTTATGTTTTTATACACTCATCCATTACCTAAACCAGCATCTGTAGCTTTAGTTAATCCAGCTGCTGGCAGGCATTGTGTTAATTCTAATCCTTCCCCTTCAGATAAGGATGGTAAAACAATTAATATGTTTGGGAAAAAAGTGTATGGTTTGCAACTTTGATTTTTAGAAGTTTGAATTGTCAGGCTCATATGTTAAAAATTATTCTTATGAGTTGTGATGGTATGAGGAGTGTTTTAGCTACAGTTTCATTGTGTAAGAATGTAAGGAAAAATCTGTTTTGCATGGTTTAGTTTCTTTCATTTCTCAGGTCAGTATACATTGTTTAAGGTGTGTTTATGGCTCTGTAGATACTGCATCCAAGGCTGTGGTCATTGGTACTGTGTTGAGGAGGTTTGGCTGGCTTATTTCTCAGAATCTTCAAGAATATATATATATATAAAAGAGATTTTAAATTCTCCTTTGGATAGGGATTTAGTTTTTGGACTCTGTTGCAGAGTTTATCAAAAATGTTGATGAGAAAGGTAAGCTGATTCATGGATTATCTCAGATTTTTCAACCCTCCTTCTCTAAATTTTCCAAGGTGTTTTCTGCTCCCCTCATCCAATTTTGGCAAGAAACAAAGTAAACATTATCAACAGAATGCTGGTAAGCATGTGTCTGAAAAACAGTGGAAGGGAAGTTTGAAGAAGAAAACAGGGTACTGCCCCCAGACCAAAAGATAGTCAAATGAAGCAGAATGACTATATAAAGGTCCTTGAAATCTCTGTGGTCTCTCCAGCTGCTACATGTGCTGCACAAGTTACATGCTGAAGAGGGCACTGTACTCGATAATGGGTCCTATAAAGGAGGAGTACAGGGATGTTATGACCTCCTTGTTCCTGGATGAAATACCCTTATTTATGAGGTGGGCCTTGTAGAAAGCCTTCCGTACAATGGAGGCAATGTGTTGGTCAAAAGTCAGGTTGCTATCAACCTGTGTGCCCAAGTCTCTCACTACTGAGTGCATGCTTAGTACATTGTTATTAATGTGATAATTAGTGGGAGATGCCATTTTCCCCAAAGGGGATAATGATGCATTTCTTGGTATTCAGTTTGAGGCCAGGCTTTTGACATCAGTCATTAGTTTGGGTAAGGCCGTCTTGGAGGATGTTTACATCACTAGGGGAATTTAAGACAGCGCACAGCTTGCAGTCATCTGCAAACTTGGTCAGCCACAGACCACTGGTTTTGGCTTGCACCTCAGAAAAGGATATCCTAAACAGTAGAGGCCTCCAAGACTGATCCTTTGCGTACACCACTCGTTACGGGTCTACTACTAGAGGTGGCTTCTCCATTTTGGCTTAGTGGGTTCTATCATTGTCATTGTGCCATTTAGCTACCCATCTGGTAACATATGGGTTGATGCCTAGCTGGGAGAGTTTATCTATTATGCCCAAGTAGGGAATAGTGTTGAAGGCTTTGGCTAGGTATAGGTAGGCAGTGTGCACCATCTTCAACTCGTCCATGACTTTGGTGACTGTTTCGAAGAAGTTGACCAAGTTTAACAGGCACAATCTCCCTTTGACAAAACCAAACTGTGTGGGGTCAAGTGTTTGGTGGTTGCCAGTGTCCTTGTTTATGAGGTCCATGGCCTTGCAGATCAGGCTAGTTAGGCTGATGGGCCTATAATTGCCTGGGTAAGTGGACGATCCACCTTTGTATAGAGGGATGACAGTGGCTGTCCTCCATTTGACTGGGACGAAGCTGGTGCTCAGGCTTTGGTTGATTAGGGTGCCTAATGGAGATGAGAGCTCATGCCTGAGTTTATGTAGCATACAGCCAGGGATGTTATCAGGTCCCATGGAGACTGTATTTTTTGCCTTTGAGAGGGCATTGAAAACCTGCTTCCTGCTGATGAGGGGAGGGGACAGGTGCTGGGGATGTCCTGGTTTACTGATTGGGGGACAGGGGGGGGGGTGAAGTTCTCACTGAACCTGTCTGCCAACAGGTTGGCTGTATCTGTGGCGTTTGTGTATGTGGCTTTATTGACCACCAATTCAGAGCAGATTTGGGTGTTACCTATGAGATTGTGGACATATGTGAAGAAAGCCTCGTGATTGTCCTTAGTGGATGTGGCTGATTTGGACTCGAAGTTAGCCTTAGAGGATTTCACCAGTCACCTTATTTGCTTGTTTAGACAAAGGAGAGATTGCTTCCAACTTGGCACCTGCTCCTTCTTGGTCCTGGAAAGCAATTTTTTCCTTTTATTATAGAGTTTGTTTATTGCTGCTGTCCACCAGACAATTTTACTCTTTCTTGAGGAAAATTATTTGGTCCTGTCAGGTATTGCTGAGTCCATACAGCTATGTAGGTGCTCATAGAGTTTTTTGGGGTAGGCTTGGACATTAGTGCTAGGCTCCTGTACCCTTCCCCTTCCACCTCCCAGTTATTCTCATCTAAGCTATGGTTATCTACCCATATAGCTTAAGCTACGTCAGCAATTATGTATGATTAACATAATACAATTGTATAAGTAAGCTTACCATAACAGTAGATGTTTAAATGATCACTCCCTCCCTGTCTCCATCACCCTTGTTTTCTTTTTTTTTTTGGTGTGTTTTATGCCAGGGTGTGTACATCTGTTTTTACATGGAAGGTACCTTGAAGCTTTGGAAGCTGGACAGCTGTTATATCCTTCTCAGAATGTAACCTATGTAACTTAGGCTACTGCAGCATTGAGCATTCAAGCACCCACTGTTATGATAAATTTACCTGCACATCGGTATTTTTTCTTTCAAAATCAGTTGTAGGGACTGAGGCTAATGTGCTTTATGGTTGTCACTACAAAGTTTCCTCAAAATGTATGTAATTGTGTAATTTTAGATCAAGTATGCTTATCATATTTGCAGCTGCTTGTTTTTACCAAAATGAACATTGTAGACAATAATTAACAAATACGCTCTATAAGCAGGAATTTATTTAAAGGGATTTTCTGCCTATGTTGCCACTTAGCAAATAATCAGAACATTTTACAATTTTTATAAACTTGTGTGCATTTCAATCCACCCTCTCTGTCCTCCCTATCTGGCATGTAGTTTTATTTATTTAATACTTTCCAGGGAAATTACTGTTAGTATATTCTGATTTCATAAGCTTTAAGGTTTTAGAAAAGTGAAGTCATTGATATATTTATTATTTGAATTTATTAAATCATTAATTTCTCTTTGGATGAGGGAACATGTTTGTCTCAGACTTTTTTTTTAGACTAAAGTGAGTTCTTAGATATGAAATACTGGCTACTTGTGATATGACTGGCCCATCTTTCATTAGCTTTAGGACCCAAGGCAAGCAAGACTCAAGTTGCTAACACCTTTCCTTTTCCCACAATTCTGTAGGTCTCTCTGGCTGCACGCCTTTACCGTCTTGTTTGCTTCCAACCTCTTAATCCTTGATTATAACAGAACTGAAAAAAAAAGCATAAACCACCTTTAATATTGCACATATTAGTGGTAGGGAGTAGAGCTTCTGTAAAATATATAGTAATCTAGAAATAAGCACAGAAATACAGTGTGCTAAAACTAATAGTGAGATTAAAATATACCAGTGGCCCCTTATAACTTTGTCTTCTTTATAATTAATAGACTATTAATCGACAGTTTGTCCTTAATACCAGGGACCTTCATTGTATTCAACAATACCTTCCAATGCAGTTCCCTAGCTTTAAGAAGAATACCCCAATCACCACTCTTAGTAAAGTATGGTACCTTTTCCAATACAAAAAATAAAAAATGTAAGATTTTTACAGAGGAGTGAATTTTTACTCAGGGCATTTGTAAGGTATTTTGTCTTAATGGCATAAGTTTGTTGGTATATTCTCTTTTTCAGCACCCCTTACATTAAAAGTTGAGTCCATTAGGCACTGAGCCAAATAAAAAGTGCACGTAGTGTTACAATCAAACACGTCATTTTGGAAAACCTGCTAAAGTAATACTTGTAGTATCATAAATAAACGTGCATTGGGTACAAGCCCCACAATTACTCATACCCTTAACATTTCTTTTCACATAACACTCATTGTTCTGACCCTTCTCAAAGTAATGTTTGAGATTCTTACCCTTCCTCTACACCAGTGTTGGAGTTGTATCAAACTAATCATTAAGCCCATAGGTGGCAAAAACATTGGTCCAGTTTTTATTGAGCATATCCTTATTTTCCCCTATTCCAGAATTGTAATCTAAAACCATCAGCCTGGGAAATTCCTGAACCTTTTTTATGTTTCTTAAATCCAGCTGGACACCTAATAAAAGGCAGAACCTTCCTCTATCTTTCATTCACAGTTTCCATGATGGCACCGTTAATTAATTCTTGGAAGAACCCTTTTTCTGAAACAGGTCAACCAAAACATTAATCCTTTTATGAAAGGTAATATCACGGCAGACTAACCGCTGTAACTTTATCATTTGTCCTGTAACAATATTTTTCCTCTGCCATACTGTGTGACAACTCCCAAAAAACAAACAAAAAAAAACTATTAAACTAGGTAACCTTTCTAAACGTAGAAGATTCATATATTTTCCCTGTCTTGCTCTTTAGTACCATTACATCCAAAAATGTATGTTTTAATGTCACCATTATTTGTAGCACATTGTATTTTTGTGGTTATATAGGGACTGTCTATATATTTACACAAAGTCCACTCCTACTATACATTGATGTTTTAACCCTGTTATGCATTATTTTGGTTGCTGACTTGCTTATTGATTAATGCTGTGCTTAATTTAGTACTTTTAAAACAGTCCTGCTAGGTTTTTAATGTATATATTAGTGTTATTCGGATACACTGTTAACACAACATTTCAAGGGATGACTCAGAGCTCTAGCAACTTAAGAAGACGAGGGAATAGTTGTAGTTGGAGAAGAATGGCAATGCCCCAAAACAGCATGGTTGAGCACTACAGAACAGATATGTGGCTGAGCCAGGTATGGTACATAAGGAACGCTGGTGGTGGAATGCAGAAGTCCAGGAAGTCATAAAAAGAAAGGAGGATTGCAGGAAAAAGTGGGAGATAGAAAAGACAGATCAGGCTAGGAAGGAATACTGGTTGGCTAACAAGGAGTCTAAGAAAGGAGTTGCAGTAGCAAAGAATAGGGCATCGGAGGCACTCTACCAGCTTCTGGAAAGTGACTCAGTAAGTGGCACAATGAAACTATATCAGGTTGCAATTCAAAGATAGAAAGATAAAGAAAATAATCAGACACCCTCTAAAAGGGATGCCAGCAACAACCTGCTCACCAGTCCACAGGACATCAAAGGCAGATGGAAGGAGTACTTCCAGCAGCTTCTGAATGAAGAAAACCCCGCAGAAGCTGTACTGCCCCAGATACACCATACAATCGGAGAAGAGGAGGAACCCACCCTAGAAGAAGCAAGAATACTACTAAAGAAAATGAAATTAGGGAAAGCAGCAGGCTCAGATGAGATCACAGCAGATATGATAAAAATGCTGTGTGAAATAGGGGAGAAATGGCTCTTGAAGGTACTCATAGCAATGTGGAGAGAAACATGTATCCCAGATGACTGGAGAATAAGCATACTCATGCCAGTGTACAAGAACAAAGGAGACATCCACAACTGTGGACAGTACAGAAGTATCAAACTCCTGTCACATTGCATGAAAGTTCTGGAGTGAGCGACTGATAGATGGATAAGCAGAGCAGTAGAAAGTAAGATGGGAGATGAGCAGTTCAGATTCAAATCAGGATGCAGCACAATTGACCCGATGTTTGTAGTGAAACAGATAGTTGAGAAGAAGCTAGATGTGAGGGAAGAGTCCAACTGGGCATTCCTAGACTTGGAGAAAGCATATGACAGGATCCCAAGAAAGCTGATTTGGGCAGTAGTGTGGTGGTTCGATGTCCCAGAAACATTGTTAGAATTAGTGTAGGCTATGTACAAGGACCCAGTGACTCAAGTATTAGCAGTGTTCAGTCTCGCAGAGAGGTTCCCAGTGGGAGTAGTCGTACATCAGGGTTCAGCTCTGAGACCACTGCTGTTCATACTGGTGATGGACTACATTAGCAAACAGGTCGGAGGGGACAGATCAACAAAGTTGCTATATGCAGACAATGTGGCATTAAAGGCATACTCTGAGCAAGAACTTCAGCAAAGGATAGGGGAATGGAATGCAAAACTGAAGGCACATGGGATGAAACTAAGTACAGATAGGACACTGTTAATGGCAGCAGATTTGGCAAATCAGAAGAAGCTGAGAATTGAGATAGAAAGGAAGACAGTGGAACAGATTAACAGCTCAAGTATTTGGGAGGGGTGGTTAAGGAGAAGGGAAGTCTGAATGAGGAGGTCAAAGCAAGAATCAGAGGGGCTGCAACCAAATGGTATAGAGTGTCAGGTATAGTGTATGACAGAAGAATGCCAAAGAAGATGAAAAGTAAGGTGTAGAAAACAGTGATGCTACCAGTAGTACTGTATGGTACAGAAATCTGGGCATTAAAGGCAGAGCAAACGAATAAGCTACAGGTGATGGAAATGAAGAGCCTGAGATGAGTGATAAGATGCTCACTGTGGGACAGGCAAAGTAATGAAGACATAAGAGCAGAAGCAAGGTAGCTCCAATTACAGAAAAAAATCAAAGAGAACAGATTACGGTGGTTCGGGCACATGTGCAGCAAAGCAGAAGACAATCTGGTGAAGACGATTTCAGATAGACAGGATGAAGGTAAGAAGAAACAAGGGTTTCCAGAAAAGAAGCGGATAGATTGTGTTAGAGAAGATCTATGACAGTCAGATATGAATGTCGAAGAAGGCAGGAGTGTAGCATAGAATTGAGAGAGATGGCAACGGCTAACACAACCCAACACCCCAACCGCATGTAGAAAATGGGAAAAGGGGATGATGATGATGATGATAACATGCATTCCTCATGTTTGGATGTCATATAGGTGGTAGTCCCCTAAATACGGAAGATGTAATAAGGGATCTGGGGACCCAAGAAGATAATAATCTCACCTTTGATAATCACATTGCCAGAGTGGTTAGAAAATCCTTCTACGTGGCCCACCTAATCACAAAAGGGTTCGCATCCAGATCAAAAGAGGTTATTGTGCCCCTCTACTCATCACTCATCAGGCCCATCCTAGAGTACAACGCCCCATTTGGGATGTACCTTACAAGACACCTGCAACAGCTGGAAAGACCACAGAAGTACCTCACCAAGAGGATCACTGGCCTCAAACAGATGCCCTATGCAGCTCGACTGAAGAAACTCCAGCTGTACTAGGTTGCATACCGCCTACTCAGAGGTGATCTCTGCCTGACATACAAGGCCATGTCCAACCCAGAATTGATGGACATGCTCCACCTAAAGAAAACCTTATCCCCTCGAGCCACACGCTCTAGGGATCTAAACCTCACCACAACAATAAATAGGATGTGCTAGAGGGATAGATTCCTGTCCCAAAGACTTCCTATGCTTTGGAACAAGATTCCAGTCTACATTAGGCAGAGCTCCTCGCTAACACTCTTCAAAAGAAACTCTGACGAGTGGATGGGAAACAGAAAGTTTACCCCGGGGGATCACTTCAGTGACTCTGCTGGACAGAGGCACAGGGAACAAATCTAAGGTGGTGGCAAAAGCCAACACATTCTGGCTAGACTTATAAATGCCTTCGGGCAAATAGCCTAGTACCTACCTATGAATCTATATGTATTTTTTATATTTATGTATTGTTCAAGTATTTTATGTAAGTGTGTATTCCACAAGCACGATTGAGTGATGTATTAACTTGTTTTAGTGACAATATAAGAGAGGTTTTGAATTAAATTATTAAATTAAATTTAATTTAATTATTAAATTGAATTATCAAATTAATATAAATTATATAAAATTATTAAATTGAATTATTAGTTTTTGTATTAGCTACCCCCTTTCCTATCCCCTCCCTGCCTTCTACTCCATTAACTCTTCTATACTTCCTCCTTCCTCCACCATCCCTTCCCCTCTTTTTCTTTTGTCCTACTTTATGCTATCATCCTTTCTTCCCATCTTCCCTCGTAAAAAAGACGCATCTGCCTGATTTATGGAGTCCTGACCACAAATATTAAGCTCCCCCATTTCTCTCTTCAAATTAGCTGCTAGTCTTACTAATGTACATCAGCTAGCCTTTACTTTCTCTTAATGTCTTTTTCCCATGGTTTACCTACAGTCTGCCTAAAACCAATGTAGACGTCCTTTCCAACTATACAAACTTTCATTATAATGTATCCAATCAGCCTACCAAAAAGGATTGTAAGTAAACTAACTGCATTAACCTATATGTCTGTATTTCTTGATTGCAATTACTGCTGTGTTTATTAACTGTCTATATGCAATAGATCTACCTGTAACTTTGTAAACTACACTCCCAAATGGGAATGTAGTGATCACTGCAATTTATTTTATCAAATTTTTATTTATTTTTTACTTTGTGGAGCTTTTCTCCCCGGGCCTCTGCTGAAAATGAGTTCCTGACCTAGTTGGACTTTCCCGGTCAACAAATGTCAAATAAAAATAAATATAACTAAATAATGTTATCGGGTATAGGAATTTTCATTCTGATTATATGACATTTGTCTGTTATTTAAGTGATGATTTTTACAAATTTTTCTTTCTGATGAAGCTCAAATTGCAGATGAGAAGAAAAGCACTTAATTTGTGTAATAAATTGTGTCATAGTAATGGTGGCTATGTTTTTGTTTTTTTAAGTTGGTAATCCTGTATTTTTGTTACCTGCTTTTCTGTTCCTGCCATTTTCTTCCTTTTGAACTTTACTGTATATGTCTTACATGCAAGATACATTTTTTTCTCAGTCTATTCTTACTAATTTTTGGATTTCTAGGTAACATTACTGTAATAATTTGTTACAAAATGAGTGGATGTGTGCAGAATTGCTGTTTCAGTAAGTAATGCATGCCTTTAGCCCTTAGCAGTTTTGTGTGTGTGTGTATGTGTGAGCGCTCATTTCTGGGTCTTCATGTAACTGTTGATTACCTGAATGTACAATAGCCCTTTTGGGCTCCAGCATCAGTCATAATCTTATTCTTTATTTATTTATTTTACATTCGTTGACATGGTTAGTAGCCCTTTTTCAGCGGAGGCCCGGGGAGAAAAGCTCCAACTTAGCTTACATGAAAAAAAAAGAACATAGGCAATTTAACAACATAAGCAAAATAGGCAAATGAAATATATACAGTATCAAACATAAAAAGAATAAATGTCATCATTGTAGCAGTGTAGCAATAATAGAAAGTAGGCATACAGTACTTATTAACAGCATATTCAAAAACAGTAAACACAATCGTCTTTTACATTTGAACAGTGCTTTTAGAAGGAACAGAGTAGTAGAATTAATGGTAAAGCTTTGCTTAAGGAGGACAACTTCATTCTGGTTCTCAGACTTTCACTGATAAATTTTAAAGCAGACCATCACATTTTTTTTTCTTTCACATATTGCTTTTCTTTTAACAAGTACTTGTAGATGTTTGTTTTCTTGATTTAATTTCTCCATGTCTTTTGGGTTTCTAATATCATGATTGTAATGAACCCCATTTCTAAGTCAAAGTATAATCAAATGTTACGAAATTAGTATTGTCTTATTCTTTGATGTTAACCGAAAGTGCTCTTCACAACACTCACAGTGTGTCCAGAACTGACCCCTTTTGCAGTTCATACTGAGTTACATGTTTCACTAGAGTATCTAAACAAGACTGTAAATTATTTTTTATGAGATCCATTGCTCCTACTACTATTGGAACTGTTTAGGTATCCTTCTTCCACATTGTCCTCATGTCTGCCTACTAATCCTGGTATTTTATGACTGTGTCTCTCAGTAAGAAAGATGCTGCAAGCACTGGGTGTAGCAGTTTCAATGATCAGTGCTACTTTTGTCTTCTTTTCATGGACTATTATATCTGGTTTTCTTTAATTTATTATTTGAACTGCTGGTAATGTGTGATCCCATGTGATATAAATGTCATCATTCTATATAAATACTTTGTGGCTCATGTTTCCAATGCTTCTCAACAACCTCTATATTGTAATGTTTGTACAATCCCCAATGCAACAGTCTTGCAATGTTATTATGCCTTTCAGTATACAGGCCTTATGTCTTCAATGTATCACACCCAGTAATAAGATGTGCGACTGTTTCCAGTTCTGTTTTACAGAACTTGTATTGGTCTGTTTCTCCAACATACACAATGGACTTTGTAAACCAGTTTGTATGTAGTCCACTGACCTTGGCAACCAGTATTAACCTTTCATCTTTTGGTTTAAATTTACCTCTGCTTAACCATTCCTGCATCAGATCCTGTTAGACATGAGGCTGTTCCAGGAGTTTTCTGTACTTGGAGCAATATTTATGCCTTTCCCACATTTTTTGCCTTTTCATTTGATCCTTCTCCTTATATTCTTTATTTTGTTTTTTTGGCACATTCAGTTGCTGCCAGATTTTTTTGTCTACTTCTGGTTTGGTTTCCATTCACGATTGACACTAATATGCTTCTGATAAACTAAGCAGGGGGTATCATCTTAGACTTGTTCTCTTCATGTTTCAAAGCATTCACTATGGTTGGATCTTATGAGTTCAGCAGATATGTATGTGGTCTTATGATTGCAGATCTATACATGTAATCATTTTTGAGGAAACCCATAATTCCTTCAGATCGAGGAATATGTAATCTTGGTATGCAGTGATTTTCATATATTATTTGATAAGCATTAAGCATTTTTCTTGTATTCCTGTCCAACTGATCTAATACCTTTTGGGCCCAGTCAGTCACCCCAAAACTGTAAGCTATTACAGGAAGTGCAAATTGGTTTATAGCTTGAACTTTGTTTCTGGATCTCAGGGCTGTTTTCAGTTTTAATGCTCATCTTCTAAAATATTTGTTCCTGGATCTCTGGGATGTTTTCAGTTTTAATGCTCATCTTCTAAAATATTCCTTACTCAGTTTTGTACGCATTTTTTCATCTTTTATTGTTAGTCATTCATCATCTCACAAATATTTATACACTCCCTTCTCCTCAAGTTCCATTATATCCAATACCTGTACCAGACTGGTATTTTCTTTGTGCTGTAGTTTTCTTGCTTTAAATGTTAGTTTTGTATATTTATCAAGACCAAATGACATTCGTATGTCGTCTGAGAAAGTTTTGACCACTTCCAGTTGTGCTTTCAGCTCCTCATCTGACGAACTATACAGTTTTAAATCATCCACAAAAAGAAGATGAGAAGTCTTTATAATTGGTTGTTTTCTGGGAGCCAAATTGTAAACATGACCTGATCTGTTAACTAGACAGATTAATGGGTTTAAGGGTAAGACAAAAGAGCAACAGTGACAGAGAATTACCTGGAATAATAATTTGCCATTTATCATGGCTTGGCTGCAAAGTGGTTTACCACTGTTTTGTGGTCACTGTAATGTAAATTGATCAATGCAAGCTGTATCTCATAAATCCGTAAGCACTTCTTTATCCATGAATGTGGGATGATGTCAAATGCTTTTCCGTCATCTGTCCATGCCATACTTAGATTCTTCCCCCTTTGACAATTCTCCAATATGACTTTATTTAACAACAAATGATCCTTTGTTCCACATGACTTTCTTTTGTTGTCCTTTTGTTCTATTGCCAGGATTGGGTTTTCTTCTAAATGACTGTAAACTCTTTCGGCATCAGTTCCAGTATATAGCTTGTACATTATCGGAAGGCAAGTTATCGTTCTATAGTTTTTAGGGTAGCTTGCAGGTTCACTCTTAAGGAGGAATGTTATTTTTCCTGTTGTCACCAGGTTGGTGTTTGTTCGGAGTGCACATAAAAGTTGTTCTTACTCAGGGCTAAATCTTTGTGTAAAGATGTTAATAATTTTAGCCAGAAGTTAGGTATTACAACTGGGCCTGTGGTTTCTGATTAGGAGTTTTCTTAATTTTCATTTTCTCTGGTTGTTACTTCATCCCATTTCATGTCTTGTACATTTGACTTAATGTGTTTTTTATTTCTTCTGTCCATTCAACATCTTTAGTATGTTCCACAGGGTCTTCATAGATATTTTTCCAAAATGTGTGCATTTCTTAATTTTTGATGGTGTTTCTAATCCTTTTTCTTTGTTTTCCAATTCTCTATAAAACATTTTGGGTCATCAATGAATTGCTAATTTAGTACTTTCCCTTTATATTTATCTGCATGCCTTCTAAGTATTTCTGCCTGTGCTGATATCTTTAGTTTATTATATGCAATAGTGTACAATAGATCCTGGAGAGGTGAAGATATGCTCTAGAGAGAAGAGGAATATATGTGTGTGAATGAGAGGGAGGTTAGAAGAATGATGTAGATGCAGGGAGTAGAGGTGGCGAAGGTGGATGAGTTTAAATACTTGGGATCAGCAGTTCAGAGTAATAGTGAGTATGGAAGAGAGGTGAAGAAGAGAGTACAGACAGGATGTAGTGGGTGGAGAAGAGTGTTAGGAGTGATTTGTGACAGACGTGTACCAGTAAGAGTGAAAGGGAAGGTCTACAAGAGGGTAGTGAGACCAGCTATGTTATATGGGTTGGAGACAGTGGCATTGACAAAAAGGCAGGAGTCAGAGCTTGACGTGGCAGAGTTGAAGATGTTAAGATTTGCACTGGGGTGACAAGTTTGGACATGTGCTGAGGAGGGATGCAGAGTATATTGGGAAAAAGATGCTGAGGATGAAGCTGCCAGGTAACAGGAAAAGAGGAAGGCCTAAGATAAGGTTTATGGATGTGGTGAGAGAGTATATGCAGGTGGTTGGTGTGACAGAGCAAGATGCAGAGGACAGGAAGAAATGGAAACAGTTGATCCGCTGTGGCGACCCCTAATGGGAGCAGCCGAAAGAAGAAGAAGTGTACAATAGATCCTGGCGTGTTCTAATGCAGTGCATTGTTTTTTTTTAAACGTCATTAATCATTAAAAGGATGCTTCTATTGTTGTTTTTTGGGGAGCCTGATAATTTGTTTCCATTTTGACTGGTCTCACCAGTGTGATCCTGTAAGTTTTTTTTTTTTTTTTTTTTTTTTCTTTTTCCACCCCTTATTTCAGTGTAACTTCCCATAACCATTCAATGAACATTAAAACCCTGTCTCATAGGATTACATGGGATTTAGATTTGGGCTGATAAATTTATTTATTTGCAGGGCTGTTTTTTTTTTTTTTTAACCTGTCTTCTGTCCCAGTAGTTAATGAAATTGACTGGTAGCCTGCTTGATATTAACCTTATAACCTCTAGCTCTATACCAACTACTCTGTTTCTATCCTTTAGTGGATGCAGGTGATCTAAATTTGAGCTTGCCACTGCACTCATATCCTACAGAATGGGTTTCTTTACATTTGACATGTGACCCTTCCCTTGCCATCCTTTTGACCAGGACCTGTAGCCCAACATGCTCTTCAGCTGTCCAAAACCTCTCCTATTATTTTCTTTCCCATCCAGAGACTGGAGCTATTCTACAGATAGGTGAATCATAGCTGTATCTTCCTCTTACCCATACTCCGCAGTGGGTGGTACATTTCTTCTGACATGTGAACCTTTCATGCTATGCTGTAAGCATGGGGTACTAATCCAGGTTTTGCCAAGGGCCTTTTGCCTTACATATTGTACAGTTATCTAAAACCTGTCATCCTCCTTCCTGTCTTTTGTGGAGGACCTATTTTCTGTCTTCTAACATATTTTTTAGTTTATCCAAGTACTTTCATCCGGATCTATATTATATAAGCAAACGCTCAGAATTGCGAATGCTATATAATCGACCGACAATCCTCGAAAACCCAAAATGTCGAACACACGGATCAGCAAGCTTTTTCCCAGGGAAAAAAATTGCTGATCCGTAAAAATAAAAAAAAAAAAAATCAAAACACAGAATAAAGTGGGGGGCTTCACACCCCCCCACACTTAAATATACCAACTCAAAGACTGCACCACAGTGGAGGAAATGGCAAAGTCCCGAAAACTGCCCAGTGTTTTTTTTTTCCCTAGGAAAAAAATTGCTGTTCCATGGTTTTGGTATTTTGTCATTTTGCGTAATGGCAATCGACTAAACAGCGTTCGCAGTTCATTACATTCACTAAAATAATAGGGACCCCTTTCATCCTTCTTCCTCTGCTTAGTGGAGTGGGTCTTAAAGATCTTTTTCTTGCAAGGTAGTTGAATACCTTATACAGTTATGTATTTAAATTAATATATTATTTCATGTATGCATAGTTGTGCATATTCCATAACCAGATTTTTTTTCATATGCATGCTTTGTGCCATAATCCCTGTTCCAAGATTCCAAAGACATGCTTCTGGAACATTTCTCCCTGGGTCTCCTCTGAAAATGGGCTGTATCCCAGTCAGACTTTCCTAGTAAACAAATAATAAATAAATAAAATAATAAATAAGATAGTGTGGGTCTACTCACACTTCATAGATTCATAGGGTCATAGCTGTGTAGTAGGCTAACAGCCCTGGTGCCTTTACAAGCCTAGCCCGTAGAAGTGCCCTTGCATTGTACCACCCGACTTTAGTTCTCTGTGCGTCTATGAAGTAGAGCCACTGGAGTGATCCAATTCACTACTATTCACATTCACTTCACCTTATACTTCTACCATTTAGGAACAGTTACAGAGTCAGTTGCTATGGTCCCTGCTCCACAATGGTCTGGGCCTACTCACACTTCACATTGTGCTTCTACCATTTAGGGATAGTTACAGACTCAGTTGCTATGGTCCCTGCTCCACAGTGGTCTGGGTCTACTCACACTTCACATTATACTTCTACCATTTAGGGATAGTTACAGAGACAGTTGCCATGGTCCCAATGCTATAGCCCATCCAGTCCTCATGAAGTCTGATCTAGTTCACTGCCTACAGGTTTTGTTGCTATCAGTGCCATCCTGTTCCTTTCAAATTCAAGGAGTGTGGTTATGAGCCACACAAGATAAATCCCACTGTAATCTGGCCTTCATTCAGTTCATAAGATGCTTTGGCCAGTAAGCTGCCTAAGTCTAGTATCACTCAGGTACTAACTGCACTCTTCTAAAATCTTTTTCTCAGAAATTTGAATTTCTTTTCCTCTTAAACATTTTCCATAAGAGGGGAAGAGTTCTAGATGAAAGCTTTACATGTACCAAACTTGGATCTGTGGTATAGTTTCTTTTTTTTTTTTTTTTTTTTTTTAGGAGTTCTGCAAGGAAACATAGGCTAAAGTATACCTAGCTTTTGGGTTCTTCCTCAGTTCGTATTCCTATTTTTTCCCCTTATTGGTGTCTGACAAGGCTTTTTTGATAGATAGTAAGTCCCATAAAGTGATAAAAGTTAAAAGAGAAAAGCTCAGTGCACTGGTTAACACTGAATTCTAAGAAGATATTTACATTCTGATTAAGGTATGAATAGTTGAAGTTCTGCTTAACTCATTACAGCCAAGTGGCACGCTGCTGATGAGTTGCAAAACACATGACAAGACTGATAACGCTAGTCATTTTAAGTATGGAGTGTTTTAAGAAAATAGAAAAAAACGTGATGTATAGTTTTCAAGAAAATTTCATAATTTGGCTACAAGCAACACACACAGATTTATAATGCATATTAACAACAACAACATTAGAGTATATGATTAGATACATGAAAATCTGTGCTTCTTAACAGGATGGTTTTACAGTGGTTTGACAAGTGGCACCTAAATTTTGCTGACTACTGAAGTAGAAAAATGAGTGTGTTCAGCTTCTTAAATTGGGCTATAGAAGGATATGTGAAGGTAGTTTACACAATGTGCAGATATTTCTGCAGTAAAATTAGTTTAACGTCGGTGGTAAATTTCAGAGGACATAAAGAAGTGTGACCATTCTTGTCTGAAATTTCTATACTTCAGAAATAAAATTATTAGAATTGCCTTCCCATTTTGTTTATGATTATTACTTAAATATCCAAACATAGTCCTTAAAAGATTAGCTTGTCTGAGACCTTAAAAAGGAATTAAATAAGTATTACTGGATTGGTTGGTGTATAATTTTTTGGGGAGAGGGGTGCTAACATATTGGGAGTAATAGTACACTTAGAGAGTCTGCAAAGCTACTCTTATTTTCCATTTTGCACAACTGGAAACATCTGAATTTGTATAACATATGATAAAGTCCACATAATTAAGTTATGCTGTGCTGGTTGTCTGTGGCAGAAACATGTATGATTTTATTATTCCCAGTCAGAGCTAAGGGTTTAATGGCTAATGCAAATGATAAGGGTAACAAGGGACAGCCTTGTTTAAGCCCACTTTGAATTCTGGTGTCCTTTGGTGTCATGTAGTTAATCTTAAGAGATGAAAGAGAGTTATTGCACACATTTTTGATACTTGAATGAACTGGCGTGGATAGTTAAAAACATGCCCATTTAATGGTATCAGAAAGCTTTTCAGCATCCAAACTAACTAATGATGATGAAAATTTACTCTGAGATGCTGTATCAAAAACATTTCTGACTGTATACCTTAAAAGAGCTTCTCCATGCCTCTGCAGGAAGAAGTACCCCTTCTGTTTCCTTGGGGCCTTCTCTTCCATCACCAAATTTTAAGAAACCATCTGAATATGTTAAAATTAAAAAAAGAAAAAAAAAATCCAAAATTGCCAAAAAGAAGTCACTGGAGCATTCACCTCCCGTGAGCCTGGCACCTAAAATAATAAAGCCGTCAGTTCCAACCTTACCTTTGGAACCAATCTTTATTGGATCCACTACTTTGCCTCTCCCTGAACCTTACTTTTCTATGGAGCCAGTTTCACTGAGATTGAGATCTCCAATTCTCCAATAAATATCTTTCCAACAGATCTCCAGACAATCCCTCCTCTGCCCATCCATCCTTTCAGCTAGGTCCTTCAGGAGTCTCACTGAAGCCGACATGGACAGGATGATAAGGAAATTCCTCTGGACCCAAATCCAGCTGGGGACTGGTTTCTTCCTCTCACTAAGTGATCACACCTTCTCTGATCCATCCCCAGGTCTCAGAGAAGCTAGATCTGAGTTCCTTCTGGACCTTGTTTTCTTCGGAGCTTAGTACTTGGTCATTCTCAACTCCAGTAGTTTCTCTGATTTGATTGGGTCTAACCCTTTAAGCACCATCTGCATCTCAGAGCCAGAAAGTCAGGACTGACTCTGAGAGGGTTAGTTCAGAGTCAAGATCTTCAAATCTGTTCATCTGCCTTAGAGCTTTGACGTTAGACAGCTCAGCTTTGATGTCAGCTTTGAGATCTGAGCCAAGCTGTTATTCAGGTCAAGCCCCTGCTAGAGGCTTTGGTTCCTATGGCAGGACTCCCTGAATCTGATTTGAGACTGGCTTTCAGAAGAGGCTGTCCAGGTCTAAGGAATAGACTTCCCTCTTAAGCTCTGATCCATCCATTCTCCACAAGGTTTCCCTGGGTCCAGAGCCTGCTCCTGTTTTCCCATTGGGAGAGTCAGCTGCCAAAAGTGAGGAGGTGAACAGGAAGCACAAGTGCAAAATAAGACACCTCAGGGCAGAGGTGGTCCACAGAACCAAGGCTTCTGGGGATCATTCTCAGAGACGTCCATTTAGCACTGTTGAATGTCTGCTTAACCGCCATTCTCTGGAGGCAGCCGGGGAAGCTTATCCTTCCACTCAAAAAACCTAGATGCTTACTTAGGACATATGGTATCAATGGATAATAACCACAGGCATTTAATTCCTTTTTTCTCCTCCCATACCACAAAGTCACCTCCAAATGTGCCACCCCCAGAAAGGGAAGCAGGCACTTCAAAAATAAGGAAGCTTCTAAACAATTTTATCTTCCAAGAGGAATCACTGGACCAGAAAGGATGTGAAATTTACTCAAGATTCTTTTTATTGCTAAAGAAAAATCGGGACATAAGGCCACTTCTGGACCTAAGCCATCTAAGAAAATTTGTAAAGCAAATAAAATTCCCAATGGTCAAGGTTCAGTCTATTCTGCCTTTGATAAGACAGAATGACTGGATATACTCAATCAACATTTAGGATATGTACTAATACATAAAGATGGACAAATATTCCAGGAGGTTCCTTCACTTCAGGCTAGGAGCCAGACATTTCCAGTTCAAAGCCCTTCCCTTTCATCTCAGCCACAGCACCATGTGTGTTTATCAAGTGCATTGCAGTAGTTGTAACTCACCTCCAACTGCAAGGGTTGTCAGTGCTCCGTTGTCTGGATGACTGGCTCATCACTGCCTCATTCTGGGATCTGATTGTTCAAACTAGAGACTTCTTGCTCCATCTTTGCTCAAGTTTGGGGATCACAGTGAATGTAGTAAAATCTAACCTCCAGGCAGTATAGTTCATAGAATTCATCAGTGTTCTCTTGTACACAAAATGTCAAATCGCAAAGCTTCCTACACCAGGATTTCAAGTCTTCATCAACAAGCTTTGGCTGTACTCTCTTTGTCAGAAGCTACCAGCAAAGTTGATAGTCTGTCTCTTATGATCTGTGGCAGCTGCTTTTACTCTAGTACCTCTGGCTAGAAACTTCATTCAAGTTCAACAGTGGACTCTGTTAGTTTAGTGGTTTGTCAGACAACAACTCATGTCCTTTCATGGATTTGCAGATCACACATCCAGTGGTGGTTGCAATTACTTCTTGAATTATAAAGATGTCCTTTCCTTCTTCTTTCACTGTGAAGCACAGTACCACGTGTGCTTCTCACCTCAGGTGTGGGGGGGGGGGGCATTTCTTGAGAAAGATAGTCCAAGGTGCATGGTCTTAGGCAGAGGCAAGTCTTCACATCAACATCTTGGAGATGGGAGTTTTCATCCAAGTGTTGCAGGTATTCCAGGACTTTACCCCCTTGGGTGTGATCTCTATCCAGATAGACAGCATGTTGATGGTTTTGTACATCAACAAAAAGGGAGGAACCTGATCTTATTACATATGCCTAGAGGCCATGAGGGTATGACAATGGGTGATATCTTCCTACTGATTTCTGATAGCACAAATTCTGGGGAAGTCGAGTGTTCTAGCAGACAGGTTGAGCAGGTCCAGCCTTCCTCCTCATGAGAAGTCCCTCAGTCCAGTAATAGCAGAATGTATATTCAGCCATTGGGCCCAACATTTCTGATACCTCTTTGCATCTCCTCACAACACAAAATTCAGCAAGTTTTTCAATCTGATCCCCATGGAGAGGAGGGGTCAATAAAGGTTTCAGTGGTCCACAATTAATCCCCTGGACTCTTTTACACCTACCCTGTGATTCCTCTAATACCCAAATTCATTCAGAAAACTTTGGTGAGGAAGATACCAGTCATTCTCACAGCTCCCTACTGGCCTAGACAAATGTGGTTTCACTTCCTCTGGCCTTATCTGTTACACCCTCCCTGGGTGCTGGGTTCAGCCCCTGACCTACTATCTCACCTGTATGATTCACCTTACCCAAACATTCAGTCCCTCAAATTGAATGCATGGTTTCTCCAATTTCAATGAAAGCTAGACGACAGTCATCCTTATGATGATGTTTGCTCAGATGCCTTCTATTAGAAAGATCTATAAAAGTAATTGGAAAATATTCTCAATCTGGACTTTGATTAATAACTTTGATCCCTTTTTAGTTCATATTCCAGCAATTTTGGATTTAATAGCCTCTGTTTTTGAAAATGGAGCCAGCTACTCCACTATTAAAGTACACTTGAATGCTATTCCCTCTTTCCATATTGGAGAAGATCACACCTCAACTGCATCCATCAGACTGTCTAAAGCTTTCCACAGAGGAACTTTCATCCTTTGCCCTCCAGTCAGAGACCTGGTCTCCTTGAGATATTATTGTCTTACTGTAAGCCTTGATGGGTCCTCCCTTTGAACCTGCAGCCAAAGTTGATTTAAAGTTTTTGTCTTGGAAAACTGTTTTTAGTGGCATTTAACTTCTGCTAGAAGGATTTATGAGCAAAATGCATTATCTTCTAAACCGTCCTAACTGATTTTTCACAAAGATAGGGTATCCTTGAGATCTAATCCATCTTACCTCCCCATGATGGCTTCTGAATCACCAGTCCATCAATCTTTCAGTTTTTTTTTTTCAAATTTTTCTAGCAAGAGTGAATATAAGGTGCATTTCCTGGATGTAACAACCACCCATTCGCTTCAGAATGCCTCTGTCATGTGTACAAAGAAAGTGACTTGTTACTGTCCCAATCTCTAAAGGCGTATTGAACCAGATCTGTGGCTTCTTTTCCACAGCATCACTTGATGATGCATGTGCTGTGGCTACTTGGCCCAAGGTCCACACATTCATTTCCCACTGTAAACTGGAAGTACAGTCAAGATCAAGAGCCTAATTTGGTTCTGTTGTGCTGCAGCATATCCCTTCATGAGACCTTCCAGGTGTTCCACTAGCTGGGCATTCTGTCCCATTTGTTGAGGAACTGATGGAAGAGACAACATCGGATATGAAATAACAATAGATCCGTGTTGTCTGCTTCTGTCCTTCGTCAATCTCCTGCCCTCCTCCTCCCATCCTTGTTTTTTTTCCTGATTCATTCTGTTCATTCCTTGAGTGAACCAGCTGCCTTAAACTTACTGTAGACTTGCATTTCAAGCCCTCCTCTAGGAGCTGGTTTCTTTTCTTTTACGCTGCAATAAAAGTGTTTTCTAAAGTCTCCTGCTGTTCCTAGGGTTAGTTTACTGTACTCTGGTATTACAGGAAAACTCAGTCTGAGGTAACTTACTCATCACAAGGAACTTATGGGTAAGGGGAAAAGCCTGAACGAATCCAAAGCTTGAGAGCAGCTGCATAGCTGTCAACCTCTTAATACAAAAATAACAGACAAAGTCAAAAATAATGGGGAGGACAAAGCCACAAAAATAGGAACAAATTTTAAATATTGCTCTTATAAACTTAGAAAGTTGTTAGAATGAAAGGTCTTGTGTTACCATGCTTTTTGTGAAGGATATGAAATCTGAAACTCAAATGCCTGTCATTATTTAGTGAATTCAGTCCTCAATGATTTGCCAAAAAAATACAGAAAATCACAAATTTTATGAGGAGCAGACCAAAAATCTTAGGCGAAAATCAGGGCATTTGAGAGGTATGAGTGGCTGAAGTCAGATCTGACTGATCCAAATACCCATCCATTGAGGAAGGATGAAAGCAGACATCACAGATCTATCATTATGTTAAGTAGATAACTTGTTTTCATCAACTCAGTACCTTATTGAGAGTTCTGTAGAATGGGACATTTATATAATGCTGATTATTTTTAAGCAAGCTAGATATGTAATGGAAAATAAAGAAAGGTGAGAGAGACTGGTTGATGAAACAGAGGTTTACAATATAAACAATATTTGTCATGAAACTGGTTGGTATGGAGGGATACATACTAATAGACATACACTTTCAGACCCTACATTTCATAACAAAATATTTCTTTTTGTCAAAAGATGTTAAGTGATTATCAAATGCTGGTGGAATGTTTTCTTACAGACCTCATGTAACTAAATGTTTTATCTTCAGTACATCTTATTATAGGGTGATAGACTAGTGCAGAAATTAACCAATAGCTGTTTTCACACAGTGAAGAAAACAAGGACTGGGCAGATATAAATATGGGGAATATATAAATTAAGAGAGTATAGCACATATAAGTACATATGTACAACAACTGAATGTATCATCAGTGGATATCCTTTCTAAGGGGATGGTGTTATTTGTTATTCAGCCATTTAAACTGTCAGTCACAGGGAATTCTATAAATTACTGTAGATAAAAGAGAGGCAGATAAAATGAAAGTGTAGGTCTGTAATCATGGAAATATGAATAGTAATGTGCCAAGACAATTTAAATAAGTACATGAGTGCAGTTCGAACAGTCTTTTTAAAGATGAGAAGCAGTTTATATAATACTAAACTTATTTTGGTTTTAAACTAGAAATGAAAGAGACATGATAGATTTTAAAATATTGCACTATTTCCTGTCGGTTAAAATATATTTATGCCATAGAAACCAGAATTATTTAAAGTAATTGTTAATGGTTACTTTGTTTGGAAAGTATTGCCATTTAAGTGAATGTTCTGCTTAAAAATGATATGGTTTTAACTAATAGTTCATAGGTAGTCACTAGGCACACAGTGCAGGAGTCCATTGAGGAGCTTAGCCCAAATTCCAAATTGCCTCAATGCGCTATATGGTTAAGTGACTTACTCAAAATCACACTCTAGGCAAATGAAGATGTAGAGATTCAAACCCTGTACATCTGGCACAAGAAATCAGACCTCTGCACTATCTACCAGACTAAAGAATGTGCTATTGATCCTACTAACTCTTTTGCATGTGAAGAAAGCACTCTGCAATTTGTGCTAATTCCCCTTAGTTAATTAAGCAAATTATTTATTGTGTGAATGCTATTTTTATTTCTAGATCTTGAATAAGGCATATTTTTCACATTCTACTCCTGCTATGTTTGCAGTCCTTTTGACAAGCCCCTTGCATGCCTGGAACCATCACACTCAGCTTTTACAAGCAAAGTAGTCTAGAGGAGACAGATTAGTTTAGTGGTTTAATAAAAACATTATTTTAATTTTGATTTTAGCAACCTTAGATCTTTTTCTGAGATAAAATATATTTTTATCAGGTACCCCACCCAACTTAAGGGAGTTAGCTGCCTTATGTCTGGTGATTCGTCCAGTTTTCTTCCACATTTTGGGAGTCATTCTGTACTTATTGTTCCATGCTAATGTTTAGGTTTAACCCAGCCATCTTGGTTCTTGTCTGTGAAAAAACCTCAGTATGGTATCATTTGAAAACTTGGACCACATTGCATTATTCATTTTATTTATTTATTGGCATTTGATTAGCGGGATAGTTCACTCGGCCTTGAGAGCCCATGTTCAGTGGAGGCCTGGGAGAAAAGCTCCAATACATGTAACAGTATGGAACAATTAAGATTAGATAAACAAGCAAGTTAACATCAAAGGTTGAATATTACAGACTGTTGAGAATTCATACATAAATGTGCATACAAAAAAGCATAAAAAAGAAAAAATGTATTTTTACAGGTTAATTACCTTTGGAGGTGTAGCGTACATATGAATATGTAAGTCGTGTATAACATTACATTGGGTGGGGGAACATTAGAAGTACTAATAAGTATTACCAGTGTGGTATTGAAATAATAGCCTGAGCACCTTGTAAACTTCCCTACCTATAGTTAGTAGATGAGGAAAAAGATGAAACTAAAGTGAGTCTTATGAAACATTATATGGCAAGGTCAGTAGTTGGTAATGAAAGGACTTCAGAAGATATTTCGCATTTTTTTCCCATGAAGATGGAATATGACTAGGCATCAAACAATCTTGTATAATATGCAGGAGATCTAGAAATACCTCTTGATCCAGTGTAGCTAATATAGTCTGGAAATATAGAAAAATAAGAACAGATTTGCCCTGACTGGTACCAGATGAAATAAGCATATGGACTAATTCAGTATTATACAATGACCCCCCCCCATTAATATTCCAAAATGTGCACGCTGATTGGTCAGCTTGCACGTTGTAAATCAGAGTTATAGTAGTGGAAAAAGGTCCGGTCGCCCAGACATTTTCCATTAGTATAACTTTTTTTTTTTACAGCAATGGAGAACGCAAGATCTCCGTTGCTTTTTACACACTGACTCACTATGTTAAATGAGTTTAACATAGTGAGACAGCTTTCAAAAAAGTAACGGAGATCTTCCTATCTCCATTGCTTTTTTTAAATGTGTCTCACTATGTTAAGTGGGTTTAACATAGCGAGACAGCTTTAAAAAAAAGCAACGGAGATTCTTTGTTGCTTTTTTTAAAGCTGTCTCGCTATGTTAAACTCCTTTAACATAGCGAGACACTTTGTAAAAAGCAACGGAGATCTTGCTTTCTCCGTTGCTTTTTTCAAAACTGTCTCGCTACGTTAAATGGTTTTAATGTAGCGAGACAGCTTTAAAAAAAGCAACGGAGATTCTTCGTTGCTTTTTTTAAAGCTGTCTCGCTATGTTAAACTCCTTTAACATAGCGAGACACTTTGTAAAAAGCAACGGAGATCTTGCTTTCTCCGTTGCTTTTTTCAAAACTGTCTCACTACGTTAAATGGGTTTAACGTAGCGAGACAGCTTTAAAAAAAAGCAATGGAGATTCTCCGTTGCTTTTTTTAAAGCTGTCTCGCTATGTTAAACTCCTTTAACATAGTAAGACAGTTTGTAAAAAGCAACGGAGATCTTGCTTTCTCCGTTGCTTTTACCCACAGCTCGATGTACTGCGTAAGCATACGCATGCGCAGTACATCAGAACTGCCGCAGAATACCAGACAGCTGCGGAAGGGCAGCAAGGAGGCATTATACAATGCCATTATTTAAGAAAAGTAATTACTATTTTTCTTAAATAATGTCATTGTATAATAGCAATAACCCACTTCTGGGTGTGGGTAATGCTGGATTTACCCACGGTTGTCTTTGTTTGGCCACTTGGGCTTCGCCCTCATGACCAAACCACACCAACTGTGGGTAAATCCAGCATTACCCACACTCAGGCATGGGTTATTGCTATATTGTATTACTTTTGAAGCACAGCAAGAGAAAGTTTACTAACAACATATCAACTTTTAATCTACATTTTACAGCCTCCTCCTCAGTTTCTGTTTCTTAAAATTGAAGTTAGAGATAAAGAGTATTTAATTAGGCAGTTTTTAGTCGATGTCAGTATTACTTTTTAAGTGGCTTACAAAAGAAAACCCTTACTAAGAAAAGTGGTGTTTTGTCAGCATGAAGCAGGTCAATGAATTTGCACCACAAGTAGTCAGAGTAGTGCAGGTAAGCTTTCAGAACATATAGTGTTTACATTCTAAACTATCAGAAATAAAGTCTGACTACTTGACCATACAAACTGATGGAGCAGATAGCATTAGTGTGCTGCAAGCCCCATGTGAGAGTGCCAAAAAAAATCACAAAACCAGTGGAGATGATTATCAGCAAAAACACAGCATTATTACATTAAACAAGATAACTTTTAATGTTGAATGCGTGGTTTTGAAATGTCACCAGATTTCCCCATCATGTTCACAAACTTCATCATGTTGATTTTGTTTTAGTTTATTTTATTGCTAAAGTATGACTGAAACATGAAATATGTAATTGATTTTCAGGGACCATAGCCAGTTTGTTCATTTGTTTAGTTCAAATAACAGCTTCATTGCATGTTACACTGAATTAAATCCTATGTTTAAGTAAAGAATGCTGTGTTAATGATGAAATGCATAACCGTGGAATTGCATTGTTTACATACTGGCAATAAACATTCACTTAATACAGTTGCCTGGCCTCTTTGTATTCCTGTAATATCTCTGAAAAAGAAAAAAAAAACTTGTTACTTTACATTAAATACCATGTTGGAATATTCTGAGTTCTCAGTATACGTTACCATAACAGAATGAAGATGCCCCTGGGACTAACTGTACTCTCCTTGAGTATGATATTGCATTGCAAAGAGCATCTATTGAGGATTTTTATTAGTTAGATAAAACAAAAACTATAAAAAATGATTGAATAGCTCTCAACAAAATGCTTCCTAGAGAAAAGAACTAAGCACAGTTAAACTCCACACTTACCGTTGATGCTTTCTTCCTCTGTTATTTTTGATATACTTGTCTTTGAGAATTCTAGTTGATAACAGATTTATCTTAGTCTTTCAAAAAAGGATTTAACTGACCGCATGCTGCATTTCATTTACCATATTTTTGACATCATCCTATGATTCCATTTTTAAAAAGTGCGTTATGAATTGTACAAAACAGTAAAAGGGTAGTCTTATAAAACAGAATGATGTCACAGATGTCTAATAAAAACTGAGACCTTGAATACCTACTCATCTCATACTTAAATTACACTAGCGATATTTCCAAAGCCGTGCATCATTACTTTGTGAAGAATTAAGGACAGAGGGAAAATTTTCATTGGTTTATTAACCTTAAACATCTCAAGAATAACTGGAGAATGAGTTAATCATAAATTACTGAGAGATGAAAGATGTCCCTTCCTTAGTGTAGCTGTGGCACTCTTCTCTTGGGAATGAATCATCACTGACTAAAAGCAGGTTTACTCAATATTCAAAGGCCTAGGATGAGATGGCTTGATTCAAGGTTCATTGAAGGGTACACCAAGATGGTATACTGCATAATCACAGACTTTTCTGTGGCATTACGAACCTTTTCATCTGGAGAGTTATACAGATCAGGGATTCACTGAGTATATGTGACTCAGGGTCTCTGTATCCTCTTATCATGCTGACTGATGTTTTCAGGAGCAGAGCCTTCTTTCGGAATCTGGTGCCAATGACTTAAATATTTCCAGCTTAGAAAAGCACAAAAACCCGTAGGATCACGTGACACAATTTGACATCAAAAGAATAACCATAATATTTGCAAAGAGCATCAGGCTTCCTGTCCTTTTTCTGAGAACTGAAAAGAGGATACAGTTGATTATTTTTTTTTTTAATTTTCTTGGCATTGGGCATTCAGATGTGTTGCTTTTATCTTTGTTTCTATTGGCAGTGTCACTAATGTTTGAAAACTAACAGTGATTAATTGCAATGTTGCCATTTGTGACTTTTCAGTAATTAACAATTAGCAACTATTCTGACTTCTGCTGATAGTTGCAGAGATGTTGAAATGTGTAAATAAATGCCAACTAACAAATTAATTTAACACCAGCGATCAAATTATGACATCTCTCCTGTCTGTGATGAGTTTAAGTGAAGTAATCCAGCTGTGAACCATCAAAAAATAGTTGTCAGTTTTGGGGATTCAGTAGTTTTAGCAGCTATCAAACTCACCCGTTCTTGCTGAAAGTTCGGTTCTCATCCCAGGTACTTAGATTTATTTTTCATTACAGACCTTTTGAGAAGATATTAAATTGAAGTCTCATCTCTCTGAGTTGGCTGTGGCTCAGGTGGATGTTAAAGATCCCATGATACTTATCAAACTTATAAAAAAACTAATTAAATAAATAAGGGAATTTTTTTCCATTGCCCTCGCCAAATTTCCCCTACTATCAGTGCAAACTTTGGTTTCCACTGAAATGAGGCCACTTGCCTAGTAGCATTAACCCATTCAACAAAAGATGAATAAAGATTGACTTCATACTCAAAGCTTAGTTTATTAGCTCTTTGTTTCACTTAATGCTATCTTATTGGGGATGCTTATCTTAAAATATTTTGGTTCATGTATTGACTTTCGACATTCTTTAAAAAGCATGTCCGTAAAGGTTCCAGTGAAAGACCACTGAAAAGTAAATGCCCATAAAAATTCAACAAACTCTGTATGTTTTGGAAAGGTAAGACAATAAAAGCAATATATTGATGATTCAGCTCAGACATGACCTTATCTTCACAACAGATAGAAGATAGAGTTGTCTATCAATTTCTGAAACACATTCAACCTCATTTTATATATATATATATATATATATATATTTTTTTTTTATTTTTTTTTTTAATTCAGGAACAATGCATGATATTCCACATTAACTTACTATAATTATAAAAAGCACAACTGTTAATTCATGTACTGCTGCATATCTTATTTTTCTAAGAGGTCTGTCTCCCCATAGGATGAAACTAGAAAGAAAACTGAAAGTAAAGAATAACTTGACTTTGCAGCTTTTGGCTTCCACTTCCCTTTAGTTGTAGACATAAGTAAAAGTAGTAATGGAAGGAGAACACTGTCTTCTCTGGGCCTTACTACTGTCTTGACAAATTCCCTCTGTCCATTAATGGCAGAATAAGTATACCTGTGGGAGTGGTGTGATAATTTTACATTACAACTTATTTCAGTCTTTTCTTTCCTGAACTGGAGAGCTTTCAGTGTTACAGTAAGGAAACCTCCATAAAAAACTTCTCCAAAGCCAACTTCATGCTACTCAAGTCAGAAATTACAAACACCCATGCAGATGGGAACTGAAAGTTCCACTGCTGAGTCCTACACTAAGGCACTGTATGAGCACATCCACTCATGCATGAATTGTGCCATCCCAAATAGACCCAAGATACTCTCCTCCAAAAAAAGGAAGCCAATCTGGTGGTCCCCTGACATAAACAAACTTTACAACAAAAGGAAGAAACTGTTGCAGAAAAGAGGAAAATCCCAGGATGCAAAAAACTCCCTTACCAGTCTCAGTAAGAAGCTGAGATCCCTCATAAAATCCTCCAAAGCTAGTTACGAAAATAAAATTGCAAAGATTCCAAAGACAGCCACAAGGCATTTTATAACTTTGTCAAGAATCTAAATGGCAATGCTCAGATCTGCTCTGAGCTACATAAGAAAGTCATTAAATATACTGATCCCAAGGATATTGCCAATATCCTGACAGATCGATTCAGTGCCAACTTCACCCCCCTCTCAACAACTAAATGGCCCATCTCAATACTGGAAGATTGCCAAATTCTGGTAATAACGGCCACACAGGTAAAAAACTCACTCTCCAAAGCTAAGAATACAGCATCCATGGGACCATATGACATCCTAGGCTGTGTACTACATGAACTACAAAATGAACTGGCACCTCACCTAAGTGTCATGTTTAATCATACCCTCAACGCAGGCTTTGTACCCGTTGAATGGCACACAGCTACAGTTATCCCGTTCCACAAGGGGGAATCCACATTGGATCCTGGGAACTACCGCCCCATCAGTCTGACGAGCTTGATCTGCAAGGCCATGGAATGTATTATCATGGAACTTATAAACAAAGACATTGGCAACCTTAAAACACTGGACCCCACCCAGTTTGGGTTTGAGAAGGGCCGATTTTGTCTCCTGAACCTGATTGACTTCTTCAAATCAGTCTCCAGAGCCGTGGATGAGGGTAAGGCAGTCCAAACAGCCTTTCTGGACCTCACCAAGGCCTTTGACACCATCGCCCATTCTGGAATCATAGATAAACTTACTAAGCTGGGCATTAATACCTACGTCACTCGATGAGTTGCTAACTGGCTTACTGACAGAACCCACACTGTAAAAGTAGCTGACAGCAAATCCAGCTCCAGACAAGTGACAAGTGGAGTACCTCAGGGTTCAGTCCTGGGACCTCTCTTGTTTGCCATCTACTTCGCTGAAGTACAGGCCAACACTAATGGACACTGGCTAACAAAGTTTGCAAACGACTGCAAACTGGGAGCCATTATTGAATCCCCAAATGATGTGGATACTCTACAAAAGGGCCTTATAGAAACAGATGCTTGGTGCCAGAGCCATGAGCTCAAGCTCAATGCCAAGAAATGTATAGTTATCCCCTTTGGGAAAAACATGTACACATGAATTACCATATAGGTGGCAGTACACTAAACAGTGAAAGTGTGATAAGAGACTTAGGGACACAGGTGGACAGTGGTCTCCCCTTCAATAACCACATCACCTCAACAGTTGGGAAATCCTTCTATGTGGCACACCTCATCACTAAGGGCTTTTCATCCAGAAAAAAGGAGGTCATTGTCCCACTGTACTCATCCCTCATTAGACCCATTATAGAATACAACGCCCCATTTGGTATGTACCTATCAAGACATCTGCAACAACTGGAAAGGCTGCAGAAATACCTCACTAAAAGAATCACAGGCCTAAAGCAGATGCCCTATGCTGACCGCCTTAAAAATCTCCAGCTATACTCTGTCGCATATCGTCTACTCTGAGGCGATCTTTGCTTAACATACAAGGCCATGTCAAACCCAGAGCTGTTGGACATGCTACACTTAAAGAAATCGCAATCCCTCAGAGCCACATGCTCCAGGGATCTAAACCTTGTCATCACAATAAACAAAACATGCTGGAGGGATAGGTTCCTGACCCAGAGACTCCCCAGACTCTGGAATGGACTGCCCATACATGTCAGGCAGAGCGCCTCTTTGGCCCTCTTCAAAAGGAACCTTGATGATTGGATGGGAGAAAGGAAATTCATCACATCAGTCACCCTGCTAGACAGGGGTCCAGGAAAGTAAATAGTGTGTGAAGAAATAGCCAGGGAATTGTTATGGCTAGGCTTGTATAGTCCCTGGGGCCAATAGCCTAGTACCAACCTATGAACCTATAATAACCATCATGCGGTGAATGCTAATGTGGTTTATTCTATCTGCTGGTGTTTTTTTTTTTTTTTTTTTTTTATATATGCTTTTTACTTTTACTCCCCCTCACCCAAGTTAATTCTAAGCACATTCTCTCCCTATCAGCAACACATGGTCACTAGATGAAGCAGCCATCTAGGCAGGCATGAAGACTGCAAATGCCATGTACCTCCATGGATCATCAGCTTTCCCTTGGCCAGCCTCTATACTAGACTGTTCGGGATAGCAGCCCAAGGGACCTCCAAGGAAGAGCCCATATCAACAGCTGTTGTCTGTCAGCCTCAGCCTCCAATCTACCACTGTTCCTGGTCTGTTTAAAGGCTGACTTTGAAAGTCTTCATTCCTACTGACAGATGGGACATTTGGAGACCCCCAAACCTCACTCCCTTTAGCTGATGTGAGCATCTACATCACCACACAGCATGATGTACCTTCCCCATATGGAATATATTCTTTTTCACCATGTACACATGTACTAATGAGTCCTGAGTCCTGACTTGCTATTGGTGCTATGCAGGCATCTGCTTGCATGATTGTGTCAGCCAATCAGAGCCACCTGTCTTTTCCCTAGGATGGGTTAGATAGCTTTGGTCACTCTTACCCCTCCCCGTCATGCCTGGCTATTCCAGTAACTGAGCAGGTAATTGAACTTAAATCATCTTGGTTACAGTTAAGGTTTTACCCATCTGAACAAAGCCAGTCTGCTGTTTTGTTTTATTGCTTTTATGCTCCTTCTAATTATGTTATGACTGAAAATGCTCTATTGAATAAGTTTGCATACCTGGTTTTGGAGCTTGCAAACATTTTTTGAAAAGCACATCTTTATTGTATCCAAATGACCAATCCACCATATTAATATTGTGATACTTTTCACACTATCAGTTTAACTTGTTTATGGAATAAAAATAAACAGTTTTATAGTAAAAGATTTTGGAATTTGTTCATAAATTAATGATAGCTAGACCATATTGTGCTACATGCATTTATTGTGCTATTTAGAAGGTAGGTTTGATAGGTCCAGTTATACAAGACATCTGTATAATAAAACTGTATTAATACGATTTCAACCTTGAAGATTCAGAAACAAGTTATGACAAAATTTTTATGAAGATATCAAGGTACGCAACCAGTTCATGCAAGTGGTGCTGTTCACACAGGAACTTGCAGGTGTTTTAATGATCTTTAAAATTTGATAAACAACTTTTCAACTAAGAAACAAAATCCTTGTGTCAATGATTACTACATTTGTAGAAACAAAAAAGATTACATTTTGATTATGAGTTTTAAACCACATTTAACATTTTTATTTTTATTATTATTTTTGTTTTAGAAAAAAAATCTAATATATTACCTGTATAACTGCTACTGGAGCTTTTCTTCCTGGGCTTCCAACTGGGCGACAGTCCATTTTCAGCAGACGTTTTACAGAAATGTAATAAGATGTGTGTGTGTGTGTGTGTGTGTGTGTGTGTGTGTGTGTGTGTGTGTGTGTGTGTGTGTGTGTGTGTGTGTGTGTGTGTGTCCCTTTCTTAGCCATGACAGTAAGAGACATTCTGTATGTGTCTCCATGTTTGTAAATTAAGTATATCATTAAAGAAGCAGAGGAAAGCTCCAGAGAATTCATATTTCTATCTCTCTCTCTGTTTCCTTATTCTGCTCTTATTACCTCATCAGTTTCATCATATTTCCTGTTGTGCTAACTCTCCAAATGAAGCCGTTTTTCGTTTTCTTTGCATGCTATTGCTTATTTAGAGGGGCTAAGTCTGGAGGCATCTGTACTTTATACTTTAGTCTTTTCTAGTAGCACACAAATGTTACCGCACGCTAGCACCCGCTAAGACTATTCGCCTAACAGACGTATAGCCATTAGTTCCATTTATAGTGTAGAGCCTGAGACAAACTGTTCAGTATATAATCACACATGTATAGCAAAGGAAAGGATAAAAGCACTTTACGAAATAGTCACAAGTAGTGTACAAAAGTTGTGTTACAGTCAAGACAACATAACTGATTTAGGTAAATCTTAAAATAGATTCAGTGTTGTACACAAAGGATAATAGAGATGTTCACAGTATGAAGGAGTAAGTTTATCTGAAGCATTACTCAATGCAGCTTTTAACTGCTATGCATTTCAGTATAATAAGGAGTAATAAATAATGTATAATATACATCAAAGACATTATGAGTACAAGAGTATCTTCTACCTGCTAAATGCAAGACACTCAAGAATAAAAGGATTAAAGTTAAACTAGAGGCCTAAGTAAACAATTTAACAACACAGAAGCAAAAAGTTGTACACTAAGTATGTTAATCCAAATCTCTGTAATCTGACAGTTATATGTCTAGCCGTTTTGTATATTATTTTTAATGCTGACCTGAAAGCTTTTTTTCCCTAGGGATATATATTAATAAAACAAAACACGGTCTAATAAAAACTCAGACAGTTCAATTATTCAAATAAACACAAAATATAACTGATAAGTGCTTTTGTTCCTCTCATGGAACTTCTTCAAACCAAGTTGCATTAAATCTCACTGAATACCATTGAATCAATATGAGGTTGTATGATAATAATTAAATGTATTTATTGAGGTTTTTAATTACTGCGACTTGGTCGAGCAAAAGTGCTTATCACTTGTATTTTGTGTTATTATGAATAATTAAATTGTCGTTTTTATTAGACCGTGTTTTATTTTATTATTTTATAAGTTTGGTCTAGGACGCTGAATACGCTGTTGTCTTTTTTTTGGATTTAAGGATATATATTAGATTGAAAGGAAATGTGTTCCAGGAGCTATATAAAGTGGTTGCAAACCTAGATCTCTTCTTATTTGTTTCTTGATTTAGGGGAAAAAATGTTAATAGATTGTCTTAGTTACTAAAGATAGGGAAGGACACCATGCTGCATGTAGAAGGTTGTGTGTGCAACCTGATTTCATTAGGGGCAATAAATCTTTGAACGCTTCATAATTAAAAACAGTGATGGATGTTGCTGTGATGACCTGCCGTAAATCTAGTTATTCTTTTATGTCCTTGCTTGATTTTTGCTAATGGAATACCAGCATACCAGAGGAAGAGTAGACCAGAGAAGGGATTGACATATTTCAATGGAATACATGCATTTAGTCGAAGTAACTACTTCCGAATGTCAGTTTTTCTGAACCTGAATGTCGAATTTGTAATTGGCAAACGGTCGGAATGTCGTACGAAACATCGAATTTGACATTTCCGACTGCTCTACCACCTAAACAAATGCTACCATGAGTCAGTTGTGTTTTGACAATCTCTGGTTCGAACATTTGAGAACCTGCTGCACTACATTCGACATTTAGCAAGTCGACGAGGAAACTGTCAGCTAAATGCATGCATACCATTTCAATTCACTGTGACCACCCTAACACTGTCTGTGAAATATGCTTGGGGCTTGTATAATCTTCAGGTTCCTGACTGGTACTACTGAAAACATTAATGTTAGTTCATCATAATATTAATATCAATTAATATTATGTCTTGAATTGTGTCGAACTGTCATGTGACCTTTGTTAACTAGGGCAGCACAGTCAGCATGTTCTTCAGTGTCAGTGGCACTAATCTGGTTTAATTGTCATTGATATGCACCCTAAAAGCATTAAGCTAAAGCTACAAGGGAAAGGTGGCTTGTAATTTGATGTTGTTAACTAGTATTACCACAGTTTTAAGCTACAAAAAGATTGGTCACATAATTCATATTGTCAGTAAAAAGAAATGGGCACAGCACAAAACCCTGAGGGATTCCAGCATCCACAGGCAAGAATGGAGAAGTGGCAGTAGTCCACCTTAAAACTTGACACTTTTTCTTTAGATAACCAGTAATCCATTCAGTGGAACTAAAAGAGAAGACATGACTGACAAAGATCTCTATAAGCTTCAAATGACATACAGTATCAAATGCTTTAAAGACATTTAAAATAATACAGAGACTATTTTCCCATAACTTAGCAGATTGCATTGGATTCATCTATTACCAGAAGATGTGCATGAGTGTCATTGTTGGATCTGAGACTGTGATTATAGTGGGATGTAATGTTGGAGTTAAACCAACTGGTGCAAAAAAATTGCTTGTACATAGTTCTCTAATATTTTTGAAAATGTGGACAATATTGTGATAGTGTGATAATGATTCATCTTCACTGAGAGAATTCCTTGTTCTGTAGTACAGTGAGTCCCTTTTCCCAGATACTTGAGGCACAGCTTTCTTTGATCACCTGACTAATACGTATAGAAACAGGGGAGGCACTGGTTCTAGCTGAGATATTCATGAATTCCTGTGGAAAACTGCCTGGTAGCCTGCATGCTGTTGATCATTCCATAGGTTTAAGGACCATGGGCTCATGGCAAACAGCACCTCTGCAGCTTTATGCATTATGTATGATTCCACACTACCAACATAGGGTGGTGATCACTAAAAGCCCGAGTTATTACTCCAGACAGAACAGTACTTTCAAATGCTGTAACAAGTTCTTAGCCAAAATTGCTCTCCTCATCATGTTTTGTTTGCCAGGACCAGCAAAGATGCTGTATGTCTGTGTCCATAAATATGGAATGCTGCATGACAGTTCTCCTCATTAGACTGCCTCCAGTCAGTATGATGGTCAAACATAACAATGAGATCAGGACAGACGTGCACAAAGCCAGTGAAGGGCGTTATCCAACATTGTTTTAATAGTTGTGCTCTTTCTCTCTCTCTCTCTCTCTCTCTGTGGACATACATGTATATATCTATAGATGTTCATCGTGTTTCACTGTTGTAGTCATTACTCTTGGGTTATCCTGCTGGTAGGCGACCCGCAGTCGGCCCGAGTTCCAAAGTCTTGGTCTGGCGTCAGTTGCTGTCGCCTCTTCCCTGACGTCAGTGCACCAGGGGGATAAAAGCTGCAACCGACGCCATTTTCTTCACTTTTTCTTGCCGAGCGGTGCCCGAAGCAAAAGCAGTTCGCAAGTGCCGGTTGGCCTACTCTTGAGGTTTTCAAAATGAATTTCAGAACCAAAGTCTTCAATAAAGCTAAGTACCCCGTTGGGGAAACTTTTTCTTGCTCCAGACCGATGTCAGTAAAAGTTAATAATTGTATTTCTTGTGGGAAGTATATAACCTCATAAGGACTTTCACTCTTACTGTATTCCTTGCCTAGGCCCTGACCACGACGTTACTAGTTGTCGGTTTTGTGCTAGATTCAATAAACGAACTATTAAATGTCGGTTTGATTTTGCTCTACATTACTTTGGCCGAAGGTTTAATTACATAATGCCATCGGAACAACCGACGACCGCAATTTATAAAAAATGCAAAGACAAAGAAAAGGACATGCATCCGAGGTCCAAAACCGACCACGAAGCCTCTTCTAGGCCAGTTGCCAGTTCACCAGTTCTCAGTGAGGCGCTTTCACAGCCCCTGACACCCGCTACCTCAGAGCCACAGGCCGCAACCAGCAGCCATGTGGAGACACCGAGGCTGGTGGAAACTCAAGGTATTGGGCCTACGGAAACTATGCCCTCAGATGGGTCTGGAGCCACTGAGCAGGCATCGGCTTCTGAGGTTGTTTTCAGACCTTCACAGCTTACAATTAAGCCCACTACAGCAGCAAAGGCAAAGTCAAAAACACCATTAAAGACAAGGAAACAAGTACAACATTCTCCAGAGAAGTCATCCATGCCAAAGAAACAGATGCTTAAAAGGGCCGAAGACCTAATTACTTTAATCAGGGGTTCCCATCCCCCTCCTGATAAAAGGCCTAGGCAAGACACTGATTATGATTCCTCTGACCAGGTTTCCATTTCCTCTGATTCCTCTTCTGATCAGGGATATTCTTTCCCTCACTATGAGGACTCTGATGCAGAAGAATCCATACCTTCAGCCTCTCCGCCTGAGGATTATTCTTTTGGGGAAACCCTGCACACCATGAGGGAGCATTTCCATTGGGAGAGCCAGGATTATTCCGAATCCAAGAAAAGGCTCAGAGACTTCCTTTTATTGCCTCAGCACAGGCCCCTGGCTATCCCCCTGTGCTTGATATTGTTGATGATGTATTTTCTGAATACAGTCTGTCTCCTGATTCTTTACCCCCTGCACCAGTCAAGCCAGATAGGTACTACAGAGTCCCTGACTCTCATAAATTTCTTTACAAAAATCCTGCTGCAGACCCAGAAACAATTTCCCAGGGTCCTAAAGGGGTTAAGGCTTCTACTGCTAAAAATCCTGTCCCCTCGGATATGGATTCAAGAGCTCTGGACAGATGGGGGAAAAAAGTTTACACTTCTGCTACTTTAGCTGTAAGAGCTTTAAACTGTCAGTTTCACATGCTTAAATACCAATAGTACCTCATGTCTTTGTTAAAGCAGAAAATGGTTTCAAATTCAGAAGGTTCTGACAGTAAAGAAATGCAGGATATATTGCATGCAATTGAACAAGTGGGAAAGCATACTCTGCAATGTGGTTTTGATTCATTAGAGGCTTCTTGTAGAGCCGCAATTCCAGGCTCTGTTATTCGAAGGCATGCTTGGTTGAAAGAACAAAATTTACCTGACCATGTTAAAGTAAAATTATTGGATGACCCATTACAGCATGATACTTTGTTTGGTGTTAAAGCAGAAGAGGTGTTAAAGAAAATGGAGGATAAAGCAAAGTCAATGCAGACAGTGAAAGATTTCTTACAGGTTCAACCACCTAGATTTAGCAGAAACTGGCCTTCAAAAAAATTGGTCCTTTCCAGTGTCAGACAGGCCACAAAGAGGCAGATACAGATGCCCGAGAGGCAGATCACAGCCCCAAGGCTCCTACAGACCTAAGCAATGGGGTGCTTCCGCCCCCAAAGGAGGGAAAGACAAATCACAACCTTATAGGAAACAGTCCCAATGACTTCCCTCTACAAATGCCAAGCACTTACCTCTTGAGAGCACCCTTAGGGGGGAAGCTAGCACTTTTCTCAAAAAATTGGCACATGATCACCCAGGACTAATGGGTGCTGAATATTGTTTTTCAGGGTTACAGGTTCCACTTCCACATGCTTCCAAAACCAAAAGGTATGCCAGACCTGGTACAAAACCAATGGGCAGAGGCACAAAAGCAGATTGCTGCTCTTATGGACATGGGAACCATTCAAAAAGTTCCACAGCAAGAACAGGGACAAGGATTTTACTCAAGACTTTTCTTAGTACCCAGAAAGGACAAAGCCTGGAGACCAATACTGGACCTGTCAATCCTAAATACTTTCCTGGATGTTCCAAAATTCAAAATGTTAACATTACAGCAACTTCTGCCCATGCTGGACAAGAAGGCTTGGCTAGTTACTTTGGACCTCAAGGAGGCATACCTGCATGTCCCAATCAGACAATCTTGCAGAAGATACCTCAGATTCATAGCAGGCTCAATGCATTACCAATTCTCTGCACTGCCCTTTGGCTTATCTACTGTGCCCAGGGTCTTCACAAAATGCCTGGCACCAGTAATTGCATTTTGCAGACAAAAAGGAATGCAAATATATCCCTACTTGGACGACTGCCTTATTCAAGCAGAGAGCAAGGACATTCTTCTAACATCTGGCGTTTGTAAAAAGATTGCTAATTTGCCTAAGGTACACAGTAAACGAAAAGAAATCAAAACTAGTACCCTCTCAAGAGATAATATTCCTGGGTGCAGGCTTAAATACAACTGCCCAGATGGCTTATCTCACGCCAGACAAACAAAGGCAACTGACTTATTACTTTCAAATGATGGCAACAAAAACCCAGCTCCCTGCAAGAAAAATTCTGCAGGCCCTGGGCTTCATGGCATCCTGCATTCTACTAATTCCATATGCAAAAATGCATATGAGGAAACTACAATGGTACCTAAAAAGTGTTTGGACTCAGCATTGTCACAGTCTGGAGACAATCATAACCTTAATTCCCTGCCTACAACAGGAGTTTCGATGGTGGGTACAGGCCTGTCACCACAACAAGGGACAGCGTTTCACTCTACCCATAGCCAGGCAGACAATAACATAAGATGCATCAGATTATGCCTGGGGAGCACATATGGCAGGAAAATGTATTCAGGGCACGTGGACCAAGTAACAAATGCATCTGCACATCAATCAAAAAGAGATGCTAGCTGTACAGAATGCCCTGACAGCTTTCAAGGACCTAATACATCCAAGACAACTATTAATAAAGACGGACAATACCACAGTTATGTGGTACATAAACAAGCAAAGGGCACTCATTCCTACCCCCTATGCAGACAAGCCATGATTTTGTGGAACACAGCACTGACCTATCAAGTACATCTGCAGACACAATTCCTGCCAGGAACAAAAAACACACTGGCAGACGAACTAAGCAGAAATCTCATGGATCCTCACGAATGGAAGCTCAATCCACAAGTATTCAGCATGATAACAAGGAAATGGGGATGCCCAGACATAGATCTCTTTGTCTCTACTCACAATTACCAAATACGGAAATTTTGCACAAGGACTTATCACCCTCAAGCATGGAAAGTGGATGCTCTTTCATTCAGCTGGAAAGGCCTGACAGTCTATGCCTTCCCTCCGATGCCTCTTCTCACCAAAGTGTTGCTAAAAGTCAGACAAGAAAGGCCAAGAATGATCCTGATTGCACCAGACTGGCCACGCCAGCACTGGTACCCAATCCTAAAGAATTTGTCTCAAGGCCCACCTTGGCTTCTACCTCTAATGCCTCATCTTCTGACACAACAAGACAATCTGATTCTGCACAGTCAGCTCAGAACCTTAAACCTGGCAGCATGGCAGATAATGTAGCCAATCAGACTGCACCTCTCTCTAAAGCTGTTATGGATGTCATTTTAGAAGCCAGGAGGCCCAGCACTAGGAAATCTTATGCAGAAAAATGGAAGAGATTATGTGCTTGGAACCAGGCACAAGGGCTCGCACCACTGGTCCCTAATATACCTCAGATTTTACAATACCTAACTGAGATGTTGGACAAAGGCTTATCTTTCTCATCTATTAAAATCCATGCCTCTACCATTTCAGCTCATTACAATACGGAACCTCCTATTTTTTCACATCCTCTACTACGACAGTACCTCAGAGGGGCAAAAAATATAAGACCCCCAAGGAGAGCACCAGTACCTACTTAGGACCTCAATTTTGTTTTAGAAAAACTCACACTGCCTCCTTTTGAACCAGCCAGCACAGCTGATCTAAAATTCTTGTCATGGAAAACTGCTCTGCTCCTAGCAATAACTTCTGCAAGAAGAGTCTCAGAGTTACAGGCTTTAATGACTGTGGAACCTTTCTTCATTTTTCATCAGGACAGGGTGTCTCTTAGGACAAACCCAACATTCATGCCAAAGGTGGTTTCCAATGTGGCCTTAAACCAAACCATTCATTTGCCTACTTTTTACCCAAATCCCCAGAATAAAGGGGAGAGTCTTCTACATGCTTTGGATATACACAGACAGCTACGGTTCTATTTGGACAAAACAAAAGCTTTCAGAAAAACTGAGCAACTGTTTGTAGCATATGCTGCAGGATCACAAGGAAAGCCTATCACAAAACAGACAATCTCAAAATGGATAGGACACTGCATCCGCTTCTGTTATGCACAACATGGCAAATCTGTGCCTAAGGGCATTAGGCCTCATTCTACCAGAGCAGCAGCCACTTCAGCAGCTTTCCTCAGAGGAGTACCAACCAAAGACATTTTAGAAGCTGCAACCTGGAGCTCAGTGCACACTTTCACCAAGCACTACCACTTACCTCTCTACTCTAAATCCAGAGCAGGCTTTGCCACTGCAGTTCTGCAGGGCTTGTTAGCCTCTCCAAATCCAATTTAGACCCAGCCACCCAACCTCAGCTTTGGGATTCTACCCAAGAGTAATGACTGCAACAGTGAAAATCGATGAACATAGTACAGTTGTGTACCTACCATAAATGTAGATGTTCGAGTGTATTCACTGTTGCAGTCCAGGTTACCCACCCACCATCCCCCTTTTTCATTGCTGGGACTTTTCTGTACTACTCATCTCTATACTACCTATGTGTTGTATTTGCTTATAGATGAAAGAAATGTTTATGGTTATATATGCATGTTTGTTGGCATAATTTTATCTTTCCAGCCTTCCTATCTGGGGGCACCTGACATCTGGGGCAAGAAAAACTGAAGAAAATGGCGTCGGTTGCAGCTTTTATCCCCCTGGCGCACTGACGTCAGGGAAGAGGTGACAGCAATCGACGCTGGACCAAGACTTTGGAACTCGGGCCAACTGCGGGTCGCCTACCAGCAGGATAACCCAAGAGTAATGACTGCAACAGTGAATACACTCGAACATCTACGTTTATGGTAGGTACACAACTGTACTTTACATCCCTGTACACTGTGTGTGGAATCTCTTATTTAGATGAAAAAACAGTTTGAACCTGTAGAGTGCTGTCACTCTTCCATCTTTTTATGATTTCTGTTTCTTCTAAGAGTGTTGTAAATGGAACATTATTCCTCTGTGCTTAAGGCAAAATATGAACTTCAAATCTGAGCTGAAGCAACACCATGCACACCTATGGCTGTGCTTCTCTACCACCTCTGGCTAAGACCAATCTGTCTAAACCTAAGTCCACATATCTGTCCCCCACTATAACTTAATTTTCACATCTCACTAACCTACATATGCACTTCAGATCACTTATTTCACCTACCTAGCTACGATATGTAAACACTATTGCATTAACATCTTAAAATCCACCTCCTCTTACTACCCACTCCTCATTACCTTTTGCATGCTTCTCACATAGATGATAATCCCAAACCCGCAGCCGGCCTACTGTTCAAATGTTGCTGTTTTCCAAGAACTTCCTAATTTATTTCTATTATAAGATGTACAAGTAATCCACCACTTGTCTATGACCAAGTATTACACAAGGGCAAACTTGTGCATATAATATCAGATTGAATCTGCTTCTTTGTATTATATTAGGTTATTCTACACTACCTTTGTACTCATGTTTGTATACTACTGTTGTACTTATTTTTGTATTCCTACTGTTTCCCCTGTTGTCACTGAATAGCATTATATACTGTTCTTGTTATTGTCAGTGTAAGTAATCACTGTAATTTTGTTTTTCATGCCCAGTCAGACATTCCCAGTAAACACATGCAGTAAATAAATTAGTAAACTAGGTAGGGACACGTCTGTGTTTTTATTGTACTGTTTGTAGCAACTTTCAGAGACTGTTAATATAACTGCCTGATAAACATAGGCAACTATAGCTATTACACAAAATTTGTTTTGAATACTTATTAACATGAGCTATTTTTAGGCCTTTTCTCATATATCGTTATCTCGATCAGCTATGATGTTACTGTGAACTGGACCAGGGCTGGGATTAATAGTACTAGAAAGCAAAAGCAAAATTAGATGTAGGTATGTATAGTACATTGTATTGGTAATAAAGCATTAATTCACAACACCATTCAGACAGAATAATAACAGAAAATTACACTATTTCTAGTATTATAAACCAGTATACTAATTTTTCTGATGTTATGATGAGGGAGGTGGAGGCTGGAATGGTATAGCGATGAAATTATGTTTTGCCTATTTGGCTCTTGAGTTCATGGCTATGTTTCTTGTATTTAATTTTGTATATTTCATACATACATCTAACCTTCCAAGGTTATATGTTTTTCTTTGTTATAACTAGAGGATTGTTTTACATTTATTTAATAAAATGAAGTCATCCTTGAAATATAGTAAGGATTAGTTAAGGGATGTAACATATTTTCAGATAATAAAAGAAAATTGCATCTTTCCATCTTTTAAACTTTATGTATTTTCATATCTTTAAGCAACTCATAGTTTATCTATTAATGATAAGTGCAGCCTTTCTCTGACCTTGCAGTCCATAGTTAAGCCCGTAACTTCCTGTAGCCTAAAAGTATTTCTTAAAATCAAAATTTATCTGAAAATTATGTTGATATCATTAAATAATAATAATGTACAATAAGGTTATCAATTTTATATCCCAAAGTGCATTGACATTGGCATCAATCCCCTTTCTCCTACTTTTTTTTAAACATAGTGTCAGGGTGTCACATCAAAAGTGACCATTGCTTAAAGTACATACAGTCACCTATTTTCCTAGTATACATAATGGAACGCCTTCCTTTAGACAAATTCACAAATTATCAGTCTGATAACATAGGATTTCCATTACAGATGCTCCTGCACCTAGCGATTATAGTATCCTTCATACTGAGAATTATAAAGTCATATAATGCCAGGTTATGCAAGCAGAAACTATAGTAATATATAAAAGATACCCAGATAGCTGCATTGGTGGGAGTAGGAGTGAGAGAGCTAATTAAAAAAAATTCAACCATTCTTAAGCGTGTTACTAGAGCACGTATCTTCATATTAACTGCAGAAGGAGACAATTGTGGATACTTTGCGAGTGCTGAGAAGTGCACTTTTGGTAAACATCAAAGAATAAAATGTAACTGCATCCTGACTCAGGAATGGGATCCATTGCCATCACCATATTACAATCTGAAAACATTTGAAGACATTAAAAATGGAAGAAAGCACATTTCTAAGTTTGCAGTGTTTTTCCTTTTGTTCTTTTAGTATATAACTATGGTATATATAGCCTGAAAGTTTGGTTTCATATTCAGTTGTTATTGTTATGCTTATAAAATGCACTGATCTAAGCTAATTGTGAGATGTTAAGATAAACTATGCATGCATCTTCTAATGATGAAAACTGGTATGTATGAAAGGTGTCTAAAGAATAAATTATAGCCATTTCAACCATAAATCTACTATGGTAAACTGCAAACTCAAGAAAATTACAAAAATAATTTTATGTAGGGTTAATGTATGCACGTCCCATTAATCCAGCACAATCCCTCACATGCTATTATATTCTGACTCCAAAGATCACTATAGTCTCTGAAGTCAAATTATGGCAATGCTCGGCAAATTCTCCCCAGATCTAGTTTTTTTGTCTGGAATTGTGCTTTCACTGAACTTTTGTCATGGAATTCAGTCTTCAAAGCTGGACAGCCAACTTTACAGAATATTTATTTGATTATTGTGTAAATGTTTTGTCTGTTTTATGCTGAGGAAGTATCTTTGTCAGAGCCGGATCCAGTACTAGGCGACCAATGTTGTTGCCCTGAGACCCACAAATGTGGGAGGAAGGGTCCACTGGGTGGGGAAGCTGCCACAGAAACTTACATTTCTTTTTTAAAAACGCACTCTGAATGTATTACATTTCTTCTTTAATGCACTCATTCTGCTTGTGTTGTGTTCTTCTTAAAGGACGCGCACAGAGTGCATCCTTTGTAGAATCTGTAGTACGATGCATGCCCATTTAAACTGAAATGGAGAACATGATTTAAAGGAGCATGGATTAGGATGCTGTTGCCATTCCAGGTGAATACAGAGGACCTGTTTATGAAATTGTGTATATGCTGTTGCTATTCCAGACGAATGTGGAGGACCCATTTGTGAAAATGTGTATGTGTGTGTGTGCGTGTGTGTATAAAATGTCCCAGTTAGGGATAGCAGGTTGGTTATCTCATTCAGGCTCAAACCTTGTACCTTCAGTACAGGACATTATAGCCTGAATCCTCTACATCTAATGCCAAATTGTTGAGTTTCAGTGCATTTTCAAAGAATGTTGATTAAGTTCCAGTGCATTTTCAAAAAATGTTGAGCTTCTATGCATTGTCAAAGACAGAGTTTCTGTGCATTTTCAAAACTGTTGAGCTTCTGTGCATTTCTAAGGAATGTTCACTTTCTGTGCATTTCCAAGGAATGTTGACCTTCTATGTATTTCCAAGAAATGTTGACTTTCAAGCTTATATGCTTACTGTTGCTCATGCTAAGACTGTTTTCAGAGTATAACAGTTTTGTTTAGCAAAAGGCCATAATCAGTGTTTGTGCTATAAGTTTTAAAAGCAGTGTTAGTAGCACAAAAGATAGCATACCTGCCTTCCGTGCAGAAGACTAGGGGTCCTACCCCCATACCATGCATATGGAATGCTGATATTGCAGTGCCTTCTTTAAGGGGAATGGAAGTGCTGCACCTTGAGTGCACCCTCCTTTGGATGAGATGGCTAGTAACTATGAACCTGTAGCTGGTTTGACAGCCATTCCCCATTGCAATATTACCAGCTTACCAATTATTTTAAAACAACTTTTTATTAATTTTAAAACAAAGTTTGTACACATTTATGTAAAGATAAACAGAACTATGATGTCCACAACTAAATCATTAAAATGTATTAAGCAAATCACTTAATTTTGACTAAAATCTAAACTGGTGAGTAGTATTCAAAGTTCTTATTTTGACAGTTGACAAATCTTTTTACAGACATTTTTTGCTAAACTAATGAATTGCTAAATTAATGAATTAATTGAAAAACCCAGCCACTGGTGGGATGCATAAGCCAGTGTATTTCTCTTTGTGCTGGTCCCAAGCCTGGATAAATGGGGAGGGTTACATCAGGAAGGCCATCCGGTGTAAATGTTTTGCCAGATCAAATATGCGGACAACAATACAGATTTCCATACCGGATCTGTTGAGGCCTGGGTTAACAATGACCACCTCCAATACTGTTAGCCAACAGGGTGCTGATGGAGATTGGGTTACTGTTGGCCAAAGTAGTAGGAGAAGAAAAGGAGGAAGGTATGCCCGAAGGCAAGAGGAGAGGAAGAAGTGTAGGAGTGTGGAAGTGAGGGTAGGAACTTTGAATGTTGACAGTATGACTGGTAAAGGGAGAGAGCTAGCTGATATGATGAAGAGAAGGAAGGTTGATATAGTGTGTGTGGGCAAGAGACCAGATGGAAGGGGAGTAAGGCCAGGTGTATCAGAGGCGGTTCAAATTGCTGTACCATGGTGTGGATGGGAGGAGAAATGTGGTAGGGGTTATTCTGAAGGAATAGTATGTAAAGAGTGTTTTGGAGATGAAAAGAGTGCCAGATAGAGTAATGTTTATGAAGCTGGAAATTGATGGTGTGATGATGAATGTTGTTAGTGTATATGCTCCACGAGTTGGGTGTGCAATAGATGAGAAAGAAAAATTTTGTAGCGAGTTGGACTAAGTGGTAGAGAGTGTACCCGAGAGTGAGAGAGTGGTGATCAGAGCATATTTCAATGGGCATGTTGGTGAAGGGGAACAGAGGGGATGTGGAGGTGATGGGTAGGTATGATGTTAAGGAGAAGAATGCAGAAAGTCAGATGGTAGTGGATTTTATGAAAAGGATGGACATGGCTGTGGTGAATACATATTTTAAGAAGAGGGAGGAGCATAGGGTGACGTACAAGAGTAGAGGAAGATGCACACAAGTGGATTGCAGTAGGGAGTCTGAAGGAGATTAGAGACTGTAAAGGAGTGAAAGGAAAGGTCTACAAGATGGTAGTGAGACCAGCTATGTTGTATGCATTGGAGACGTTGGCATTGACAAAAAGATAGGAGTCAGAGCTGGAGGTGGCTGAGTTAAAGATGTTTAGATTTGCACTGAGTGTGAAGAGGATGGACAGGATTAGAAATTAGTATATTAGAGGGTCAGCTCAAGTTGGACAGTTTGGAGACAAAGCCAGAGAGGCGAGATTATATTGGTTTGGGCATGTGCTGAGGAGGGATGCTGGTTATGTTGGGAGAGGATGGAGCTGCCAGGTAAGACAAAGAGAGGAAGGCCTAAGATAAAGTTTATGGATATGGTGAGAGAGCACATGAAGGTGGTTGGTGTGACAGAACAAGATGCAGAGGACAGGAAGAAATGGAAACAGATGATCCACTGTGGCGACCCCTAACAGGAGAAGCTGAAAGAAGAAGAAATAATTCAGTGAAAGAAAGGGTAGTTTTACATTTCCAATTCTTTCTGACTATTTTTCTTGCTATGGCTAAAATGGAGGCTTTAATATATAACTGTGGGAAAATTAATTGTTGTAGGTGTAATGAAGTCTCTAACACAGCTTGGTTTTATATGATATTGGATTGTAAAATAGTAGCTCCATTTTAGGTTGAATTTAGAAATTTGCAGCATTGCAGTGGCTCTTTATTAGTGTTATTTTCTTTAGAAATTTGCCCAAGCTTTGTGGACAGATAATTGTATCATTTTTAACTCCTTGATCTTATTGAATGTAACAGGTAACAGGGGCAGTTTGTTCTTCAAGGGCAGCAAGCACTGACATTGTACTGGAAGGACAAAAATTTAAAGTTGTTTTCCGCCAGCAACCTCTTCATTAGTTACAAATCTCTTTAATGTGGAATTATTCAGATGGCTTTTACTTCTCCAGGGGTTGTGTACATTGACTGATATAGGATTGTAATGACAGAAGTTTCAGTGGTCTTTTGTGGTTGAAATGTTCTGTAATGGGTAGTTTTGTCTTTACTGTTCCATATGTTTTTGTTTCATTGCTTAATGAAAAACTTTTCAAATCTACAGATTTAAAAATTACTCTAACAAGTGGTGCTGTATTATACAAGGAGTATAATTTAATACACAGTGCAAAAATGAGTGCAGGAGGCCTATGGTTTGAAAACAGCCCAAAGATAAACTTAATCTGCCAATGTCCAGATGAATTTTCTTTGAATGTAGATTCTAATGCCGTTTCAATGAATGTGAGTTTCAAGGGCATAGAAGTTTACTATTCATGATTAGTCTGTTGCCGTTGTGAAACTGTATTGTTTTGTTTAGCAAATGGCTATCGTGTTTGTGCTATAAATTTTAAAATAAAAGTTTTAAATATCTCTAATCATTCTAGAAGCAATGAATAAAATAGTACGCACACTGACTAGTTTGAACAGTGTTTATGGTAATTGGGGAGACATAGCCAAGTAATAGGACACTGGAATTATTGGGGGTGCTGCCGGGGGGGGAGGGGCTGATCTATTACCCTGCCTAGGCCCTGCTTGACAATGATCCTGCTCTGATCATTGCTAGTATTAAGTTATTAACTTAGATGTGCTGTGTGAATATTGTGTAACTGAGTTGCATTTTCTTTATTTGGAATGCTTCTTGTACTGTCAGTTCACTGATGTTTGACATTAGAACTGTATTTGAATGTTATTTTTTTCATTTAAAAATTATTAAAAAAAAGTATGACAAAATGAATATGCTAGTCATCCAAGAGAACCACTTATATAAGTTGTGGTAATATTTGCGAGTAGCTTTAATACTGTCAGAATGAAAGTAATTGTTAACATGAGCCAGTCTTCCTTATAGAAATGGGATAGTAATCATACAGTTTATTTAATCTATAAGATACCTCTTAAAATTACTGAGGTTGTAATGGGTAGTACTTGGAGAATCAGAAATGTCAGTGATAAATATGGAGAATATTTTCTGTCTGAAATTGTGGTATATGAGTGTTGGGTATATCCACGCTAGTTCAAGGTGCTTCAGCTTTGAAGCTAGTATTTAGGGGAAGCAGTGATGTGTGATTCATTACTCCTCCCATCATTGTGTTCAGGAGGTGTCAGCTCCCTTCCAAAATATTAAAATTGCATTTCTGGGAACTTAACTGTTGTGTATGTCTATTGCTTTTTTTTTCTTTTCAAAATATCGCTGTATGTCTTTTTTGCGTGAGCTAAATCTACAGTTTAGCTGGATACATGCTGCACTTCCAGTAAACAAATAATACATTAAGAAATAAAGATGCAGCAGAACGTATTTGGTATTTACATTTTTTCTGTTAGTACTGCAGTTCATAGGATCATATGAGGTTACTAGGCTATCGACCCAGAGGTCATTTGAAGCCCAGCCGTTTCATCCATCATCCAAATGTAATACCATAGCTACTCTAGTCAGTACCAAGGATTGTATTTAGTAATGACTGCCCATGTCCATGAGGGTTGTGGTCGCTATCCCTGCTATGAAGTTATGGTGCCCCATCCACTCATCCAGGTTCCTTTTGAACACTGTCAAATAGTTGCTGTGCTTCACATGAGCTGGTAGCCTTTTCCAAAGACGTGGCAGTCGCTGGGTGACAAATCTATCCCTCCAGCACATCCTATTCAAGTTGCAGGCCATATATTTATTTTTTGAAGTGTTGGGATTTGTAATGTCAGATCTTGCACTTCTGGTAGGATGCCCAATTCTTAAATCATTAGAAGTACAGATGATACAAACATTTCATTGTCTGTGCATACCTCTTTTTATATATTAACTTGCTTATTAGCTCTGCAGACTGACAAACTTCATTTCACAGTCACTTCACTGACAGCACAGTTGGCAGACCTCTGATTATTTAAAGGTCCAGCTGAGTAATAAGTTGGCAGAGTGGCATTGAGTAAAAAGCTGGCAGATCTTTGTGAAAAAAATGAGCTGCCTGGCCAGTCAGTAACTGAAAGACAACTTCATATGGGTGTACACTGAGCAGGGAGTGGTCCAGTAGAACTACAATGCAGTATCCACATCTTGTTTTGTTTTCTAGTTTGAGATGTGAGGAGATACTGTGACATCCTATAGGTTATTTTCAGCTGGGTGGAATGTGTTTTTCTCCCTGTCTAGTGTGCTAGTGTGTGTGTATATATACATATATATATATATATATATATATATATATATATATATATAGGAAACTTGATCTGTCTTGATGGTTGACAAAATAAATAAGACATGTTAGCATCTGTAGAGTAGGTCCCTGGTTTGTGTAATGCTAGATTAGCTTAGATTTTTATGTATTGTAAGGAAACTGATGCTGTCCTTGCTTATGTTGTCTACAGGCAATGTGAATTTCCTGAGGTGCCCTGTGGTTGTGCATCCACAATTTTTTTGATTTCTGTTCTGTTACCCACAGCTGGTGGCCTTCACTGTGCCCCAGGGTGTCAGGGAGCAGTCAGCTTGTGTAGCTTTTCTGGTTTCTTAACACTTCCTTGTACAATAGTGAGATAAAGCAATTTCTGATTGTCCAATTTGGGGAGCTTTCACTTTATAGTATTTAAGGGATCTGATACCAGTTTGGGTTCCAAACCTCAAAGTGGCGCTCAGGGCTGGTAATGCAGATTAGTACTTTTGTATTATGCACCAGATATTAATATATCTCTGAAATTATTAAAAGTACAAAATGTAGAGCTGTATGGAAAGTATTTATTTCAAATTTGTAAACAGAAAATCATCCGTTTACTACTTGTATGCAGCCTGATTGTAAGATGGCCTGCACAACTCAGCTAAGTGAATGTTTTCCTGAAGAATATGATACTGGCCAGTATTTGTTTAAAACAGATGTGATCTTATCATTGCTTCAGTGTGTATCCATGTGTTTATAATAAAACACAATCATGATGTTTATGTAAATGTTTATTCTATTGTGATTAAATATAACACAAAACCATAACTGCAATCATTCTTTCTTTTTATGCAATTTAATATTTATAATTGAGAGCTGTGGGCAAAGCCACAGTCCGCTGAGTCTGCATTTCAACTGCTGAAAATCACACCACAGGATGAGTCTTATAATAATAAATATATCAATTCTAGGCCTTTTCCTCTTCCTTCATATTTTATAACTTCCTCCAAACTCACCGTTAAGCAATATTTGAAATGATAATTAGCCAGCTGGCAAGATCACAAATTGTCCCCAGTTACAAGTGGAATGTTAAAAAGGAAAATTAATCAAGTGTTCTCTGCCTTTTTTTCTAAACATATCATTGGTAATTAATGAGATTATGCAGCAAATTAATTGCTACTTAATAACTCCTTCACCATGCAGGTTCATTAAATCTTGAAATATTTGTGTGCCATGCTGTGGTATTTAAAGATGGAATTATCTTAGTATGAAAATATGGATTACAGCTGGACTGAATATCAAGGAATTGATTAAAAATGCTTTTTACACAATAATGATTTGTGTATTTTTGTGTGACATAGCTTCTGACACATCATGGTCTACAGTCTCTTATAATTGCATTGATTGTTGGTGACAAAAATGGAAATTTGGAAGTTCACTGAAACAGTGTGTTTCAAAAATTGCCATCTATTATTGATCCAACATTACACGTCATAGTAGTACTCCAACATGAAAATCAAAGTTTTATTTGCATTGTCTGTTTTTCTTTTTGTGCGAACAAATCATATGTTAGTGGTCTGTAAAATGTGACTTAAACTGTGTAGCACTTGTATTCTTAATTTGCTTGCTTATCAGTAATATTTAAACCATTCTGAACCAACAGTAAGTTGTGCTGAATTTCTCAGGCACTAAAAGACATTGCAACATCACATTTTAAGAGTTTCCATTGCATTATCCCTACTGTCTCCTTGACTTATACACGTAGTAGTGATACAGTCCATCATTAAATGATATTAGAATATCTCTCTGACATTACTTCTTTTCTGCAGTTTTGATGATCCCCCAAATAGCTTCCCACTCTGTCAGCTGTTCATGTTAACAGCAAAAAAACCAAAAGGACTTTGGTTTTTACTGCAGAACACCAGTTGGTACTTTTGTATCTTGTACCTTTCTGCAAATATAAGCCTCCCTCATCTGTTGAACCATGGAAGTGCTTTTCTGTACCAACATTTCAGTATAGTAAAACAGAATGTAGGAACTCTCAATTGTGTACCCTAAAACTTTGGACCAGGGATGATTGCACACCTTGTCTCACTATTGCTATGGGTCCTGCATGAGCAAATTCCAGCCTAACCCATCTTCAGATAATGCTTATTGACATATTCTTCTATGACATGTATACTACCACTTGCTATTTCAAAACTATTTGCTTAAGTTAATTTTCTTTTTGTTAATGATTCATTGGTCAGTTGGCTTACTTTCTAATAAATACATTAAGATTTACTATTTTTTATAATGAAGTCAATGTCTTTTTGATAGAAAATTGCTTTTAAGGAAACTGAATTTTGTGTCTTGAGATGGTATGTACTATAAGCACTGTAAATATCTTCAAAAAGTTGCTAAGTTAAAAAAAATCATAAAACATGGAAGTCTTTTTATACATAAAAATTGGAGGAAAACCCTACTTTATTGTGACATAACTCATCAAGAGGTATGTAATCAGTTTTGTCTCACTGTGCACCCTTTACAGTCATGGACGGAAGGGAACAGTCTTACATTATATACAGGAAAATTAGTTGAGCATTGTCTGCCTGCAATATTGTGCGATGCTAGAGTTGGAATATATAAGTTGCTGAGGGTGGAGACCTTGCCCTCTTCAAAAAATACTTGCTTTTTTATTTTTGTAAGTTCATAAGTAAGTACTAGGCTAGCTGTCCTTTTGGGTCATTTTAAGCCTAGCCAATTTCCCTTTTGATTTTCAAAAAAAAACCTATCCCATTTGGTTATAAATTTGCCTTACCCATCCCAAGGTCCGATAAGCAACCTCCATCCCCCAACACAACCCAAATGACACATAGCCCACAGACTCAGTGTGCCACTCAACCACAGCCAATAAATAAAGCAAAACAACATACCCAACACACTAGTCATAGGTAACTCTATAGTCAGGCACACTGATGTCCCACTCACCAGGCTAAACAAGGAGAAGGTTACTGTCAGCTGCCTGTCGGGTGCCAGGATCTGACACATAACCCACGCACTCAGGTCACTCCACAACAAGTACAGATATGACTCTGTCATTGTCCATGTTGGTGTGAATGACCTGAGACGCACCTCCCTGGACTACATGAAAAGATACATGGAAGAGTTCTCCAATCTTGTAGCCCAGGCAGGTATGACCCTAGCCCTGAGTAGCATTCTGCCATCACCCAGAATGATACCGCAGTAAAAGGACAAAATGATTGACTTCAACAATTGGCTAAGCTTCTGGTGTCATTCTAAGGGGATCCAGTATCTGTCTGCTTGGCATGACATGGTCGACAGACCACGATGCTTTGCCACAGATGGCCTGCACCTGTCGCCCCTGGGATTTCGGATACTAGCTAAGGCTCTTGCTGCCCCTCTAGTGCCTTTTTTAGGCAAGGTTCAAATAACAAATTCACCACCATAACAGGAACAGGCAAGCAAAAACTGAGGACAATGCTACTCAATGCTAGAAGTCTAAATCTCAAAATGCACTCACTCGAGGAACTCCTTAAAATGGAGAACATCGATATCTGTGCAGTGACTGAGACCTGGTTCAAGGCTCCACAGAGCACCCCTGCACTACCAGGCTGTAACTCATACCACACTTTTCGGCCATGTAACCTGGACTGAAACATCAAAGGCGGAGGTGTGTCCATATTCATTAAGGATATCCACACCTCCAGGCTAGTTGCTCAGCATAATGCATCTGAGGTTATCCAAGTGCAACTAACTCTCGGCAAAACTGCAATCCAAATTGTAGCTTGCTACAGATCCCCCACCAAGCCCCAGGATTCCCACTCCTCTTTTCTTGATGTACTGGAAAATATTAGGGTTCAACCAAACACCCTAATAATGGGCAACTGCAACTACCCCACCATTAACTGGGAAAACTACTTGTGTACCAACTCCTTAGCTCAACGCTTTCTGGAACTCATAAACTCCAATGCCCTGGATCAACTTATCCACACCCCCACCAGGGGCAACAGTATCCTAGACCTAGTCATTACCAACATGAGTGACTGGTGGTCCACACCTAAAGTCAACTCCTTGTTGGTCCGATCTGACCATAAGCTAATCACCCGTGATATCCACATCCAACCCCCACCTCCCATTAAGGAAACCACAGTAAATAATTTCTCCAAAGCCAACTTCATGCTTCTTAAGACAGAAGTGGTGAACTTTATGACACCCATGCAGATGGACAGTACAGTTACAACTGCTGAATCCTATACAAATGCACAATATAAGCACTTACACGAGTGCATGGATCATGCTATCCCAAACATAACCAAGACGCTATCCTCCAAAAAAAGGAAACCAATCTGGTGGTCCCCTGCCATAAACAAACTGTACAACAGAAGGAAGAAACTGTTGCAAAAGAGAGTAAAATCCCATGAGTGGAGGAGCTCCCTGGTCAGCCTCAGTAAGAAGCTGAGATCCCTTATAAGATCCTCCAAAGCTAGCTACGAAAACAAAATTGCCACTAATTCCAAAGACAACCACAAAGCATTCTATAGCTATGTCAAGAATCTCAAATGCAACACCCAGATCTGCTCTGAGTTACAGCACAAAGGCAAGAAAATTACAGAACCAACTGATATTGCCAACATCCTGGCAGATAGGTTAATTGCTAACTTTACCCCCCTCTCACCCCTTAAAGGGCCCATATCTGTACAGGAAGAATGCAGAGTCCCTGTAATCACAACTACGCAGGTAAAAGCTGCACTCTCTAAAGCCAAGAACACAGCATCCATGAGACCGGACAACATCCCAAGCTGCGTTTTACACGAACTTCAGAATGAACTGGCTCCGCACTTAAGCACCATGTTCAATAATAGCCTCAGATCAGGCTTTGTGCCCACTAAATGGCCCACAGCAACAGTTATCCCACTCCACAAAGGGGGAGCCACCACTGATCCCGGGAACTATCGACCTATTAGCCTTATGAGCCTGGTCTGCAAGGCCATGGAATGTATCATCATGGAACTCATAAACAAAGACATTGGTAACCTCCAAACTCTGGATCCCACCCAGTTCGGGTTTGTGAAAGGCAGTTCATGCTTTCTGAACCTGATCGACTTCTTTGAGGCAGTCACCAAAGCCGTAGATGAGGGTAAGGTGGTTCACACAGCGTATCTTGACCTCGCCAAGGCTTTCGACACCGTCCCCCATTCTGGAATTATAGCTAAACTCACTAAACTAGGTATACATCCCTATGTCACAAGATGTGTTGCCAACTGGCTCACTGACAGAACCCACTCTGTAAAAGTTGCAGACTCCAAATCTGACCTCAAAGCAGTGACAAGTGAAGTACCACAGGGTTCCGTCCTGGGACCTCTCCTGTTTGTTATCTACTTCTCTGAAGTACAGGCTAACAGAGAAGGCCTCTGGCTACTGAAGTTCGCAGATAACTGCAAACTAGGAGCCATAGTTATGTCCCCAAATGATGTGGACATCCTACAGAAGGGCCTCGCTGAGACAGATGCCTGGTGTCAGAGCCATGGCCTCAAGCTCAATGCCAAAATGTGCAGTGTCATCCCCTTTGGTAAAAACTCTGTACCCATGAACTACCACATAGGCAGCAATCTACTTAACACCAAATGCATGATAAGAGACCTTGGGACCCAGGTGGACAGTAGTCTCTCCTTTGATAGTCACATTGCCACAGTAGTCAGGAAGTCCTTCTATGTGGCACACCTCATCATAAAAGGGTTCTCATCCAGAAAAAAAGAGATCATTGTTCCCCTCTACTCGACACTCATTAGACCCATTATAGAGTACAACGCCCCTTTTGGAATGTACCTCACAAGACATCTGCAGCAGCTGGAAAGGCCACAGAAGTACCTCACAAAGAGGATTACTGGCCTCAAACAAATGCCCTACACTGACCGCCTCAAAAAACTCCAGCTTTACTCCGTAGCATATCGCCTACTCCGAGGTGATCTCTGCCTAACATATAAAGCTATGTCAAACCCAGAGCTGTTGGACATGCTACAGATAAAGAAATCCCAATCCCTACGAGCTACACGCTCTAGGGACCTAAACCTTGTCACCACAATAAACAGGACATGCTGGAGGGATAGATTCCTGTCCCAGAGACTTCCCATACTCTGGAACAGGCTACCCATCTATGTCAAGCAAAGTTCTTCATTAGCACTCTTCAAGAAAAATCTTGATGAGTGGTTGGGAAATAGGAAATACACCCCGGGGATCACTTCTGTGTCTCTGCTCGACAGTGGCACAGGAAAATAACTTTCTTGGGTGGCGTAAGCCAGGGAACCTTGTTGGCTAGGCTTATGTTGGCCCTTGGGCCGATAGCCTAGTACCTAACTATGAACATATTATCCCTAATGAGAATAATAGATAATGTGTGGGATCCATTCATGGGATAAAGCATTTAGGATTTGCATCTGTCCATTAGTAGTACAGGGGCAGTCCTGGGGTAAATTTTCTGTTTCCCATCCATAGATCTGAGTTGTGCTTGAATATGGACAGGGATGAATTTTATTTTATGTGGATGAGGAATCTGTTCCATAGCAGCAGTATCCTCTGTGAAATATACTTGTCCTTCTAGACTGTTCTGTTGATGTTGTAAAAGAGGTTAAGATCCCTAGACCAAGTATTTTTGATGCCATTTGACTTGCTGATGTGCAGTAAATCCATCAGTAATGGGTTAGAAGATGCCTTGTATGCCAGACACAGGTAATCTCTTATGGGTATAGTGACAGGGCTTTGAGTTGGTCCATGTAGGACATGTTGTTTAGGCCTTGTATCTTTTTTCTAAGGTATCTCTGTGGGTATTCCAGTTATTGCATGTGTTTGGATAGATGCATGCCAAAGTGGGCATTATATTCAATGAGTGGCCTAATGAGTGCAGAGAAAAGGGGGGCAATGACATCCCAACTCTAGACCCAGTCTCTTTTTCTATAAACTATGCATTATAGAAAGACTTTCTTAGAACAGTGGGCATAAGTTAGTCAAAAGTTTGGTCACTGACCACATAAGGTCCCAAATACTGAATAACTGGGTCAACTCTTAGTAGCGTATTGTCAGTGTGGTAGTTCCCTGGGGTAGATAATGTCACAAAGGATACAGTAATGCATTTTTGACACTTAGTTTCAGTCTGTGATTTTGGTACCAGTTACTTATTTGGGATAAGCTTTCCTCCAGGATGGCTAAGTCATTTGGGAATTCAGTGATTGCTCCTAGCTTGCAGTTACCTGCAAACTTAGTCAACCAGAGGTCTTTGGTATTGGCTTTCACTTCAGAAAAGTAGATCCCAAACAGACAGGACTCCACTGGTGACTGGTCTCTTTGTGGAGGTAACGTCTGCTATTTTGACTGTCTGCATCCTATCTTTGAGCCAGTTGGCAATCCAGAGAGTGATATAGGCATTTATTTCCAGTTTATTTGACTTTTTTACTATGCCTGAGTGGGCAATTTTGTCAAAAGCTTTGGCCAGATTGATGGATATGATGTGTACCATTTTGTCTTCATCCATTGCTTTGGTGACCTTTTCAGAAAAATCTACCACGTTGAGTAAATATAACCTGCCTTTGATGAATCCAAAGTGAGATGGATCCAGTGTTTGGAGGTTCCCTGTGTCCTGATTGATTAATTCCATGATGTCTTTCCATGGATTTACATATGGGCCTGGTCTGACTTATGGGTCTGTAATTGCCTGGGTCTATGGATGGTCCTCCCTTATGCAGGAGAAAGACTGTACCTGCTCTCCATTCACTTGTTGCAAAATCTGTCGGGAGGCTGAGATCGAACAATGTTGTTAGGAGTGTTTTGCTGTTGAGTCAGAGCACATCTGTTGAAAATGCTAAAACAAAGACATTAGATATGTGTAAGTATCTTTAAGGGAGAAAATCAAGAGTCAGGTTCTTTAAAGTGACATGGAAGCAGGTCCCTTCCACTTCCTTTTCAATTTATAATGCATCTTTGAAGATTCCAGTTACAGGGAAAATTTAACCGGTTAAGAAAAATTCAATGCAACCTCTGCCTACATCTGTCAGCAGGGGAGAAATAAAGTGCCATTCAATGACAAAGGCCGTTTGTTGAATCTGTAATTGCTAGGGAAGCAGTAATTTTTAACATGACAGTATCTATCTTAAAGATGAGTCTCAGGAAGAGAGTCTAAATAAAATTCCTATCAATGTACAAAACCATTAATGTAGATACTAATACAACTGCTGACCTATAACTTGGTTGATTGCCACTTTGTGGAAGAATATTTTGAGGTGACGCATGGGTGAGCACTCATACCTGTTCATCAAACAGTAGCCCATCAAAGATATCCTAATTAATGGTATTGCAGAGCGTCTGATAATGCCCAGTACTTTTGCCTGCCCTTGGTGTAATGCCAGCTAAGAGACAAGTGAATTCTCCTTCATCTCGATTATAAGAGGAGACATTTATGTGAGACTTCAGTCACCTTAAGGAATAGATATTGAGTTTAAAGACCAGTAATTATCCTTTTGATTTCCGCAGAGGATGTCACATATGAGGAAACTGTATTTCATATGAGGGGATTTTTTTATGAATGAGTGGGTCTTAGGACATTACATCCCTTAAAAAGGCACCATGCACTTATGTAATTAAAATAGCATTAAGTTTGAACTGTAAGCCTCATGTTTTTATCCTTTCAGGAAATTAGTATAGTAACAAATTTAATTTCAGAATCTCAGTGCCAAATCTTAAAAGAGGCAAATAGACTATATATGGTCACTAGAGAAAGACATGGCCTTTTTTAAAATTTGAGAAGATTGTCCTGTACTGTATGCCTCGGGCCTTGTTCAGGGAATGTCGAGATGCAGGTGTGAGATTCAAACTGCTGTACTCAGCTGTCTTCAAGGTATTCTTTCCTGGAGGGACAAAATCATTTTTGATGAAGTACATGCCAAGGAAGAAATATTTATTTATTTTGTTTTAACATTTGTTAGCCGGGTTAGTCCAACTGGGTTCTAAGCCCTTTTTCAGCAAAGACTCAAGGAGAAAAGCTCCAAAATACAAATATAACAAGAAATATGAGTACAGATACAGACAACAGTCAAGAATCATAAGCTGTAGATTAATATGTTCAGTTAGCTTTAATATTGCATTGCATGTGCATATGTTCCTTATCTTAAACAGAAAATAGCATTGTTGGATAAAGTATCTAATACCAGAAAAGAAAAGGTCTAGAGTAACAGGGTGAGAGTATAGAGGTAAGAGGAGGATAAGAGCATAATACAATAAGAGAAAAGGGTGTAGAGTTTAGAGTTAGAAAGCATGAGATAGACAAGGTGTGATAAAACTATTAAGAAGTGCAGAAATGAGATGTAGTAAAGAAATTAAGGGTTTTCTCCTAATGTTCGTGTAGGAGAAATTTCATAGCAGTATGATAAAAGTGTGCACGAGAGAAGAAATTGATGCAGGTGGGACTCTAATGACTATTTAGGTTAAATCTTGGCAAGAGCAATCCCAAGTAAGTTGGAAGTAGGCTTTTAGTTCTTTTTTAAAGACATCACTTTTATTAATGGTACAAAGGGACAGGGAAAGTTTATTCCAAGAACTGGCTACAGAGTAACTGTACAGTAATTTGCCCATGCTTTTTTCTGGTTTGTGTAGTTAAAATAGATTTTGTTGCAAGCTTTTAAGTTCACGTTTGGGTGTATATTATGTTATAATAGTGGCTACAGCAGGGCAGGAAAAGGAGTTAGTAAGAATGCTATGAGTCATTTGCAGCTGAGGTTGTAATAGTCGATGGTGGAGCTCATGCTATTGTAATGTTTTTAGTGAGAGACAGTGGTGGGATTTGTAGTGTTTGTTTGTGGCAAATCTAGGGATTTTATTGTAAGTACAATCAAGTTTAGCTAGGAGGTTGCTTTGGACATGGGTGAGGATAGGAGCCGCATAGAGAAGAGAAGGGAGAAGGAAACTCTGTGCCAAGGTAGGTCTAGCTTTTATTGGCAGAAAATGTTTGTTTCTATATAAAGGTCTGAGTTTTTGATGATTTTTTTTACAGTATTGAGGACATGTAGGTCAAACTTTAGTTGGTCGTCAATTATTACACCAATGATGTTAGTGTGTGAGTCAACTGAGACTGTATTGCTGTCAAGGTATGCAGTGGAGAAGTTTGTTTTGAGAGGTTTGAGGGAATTGGGTAGGAAGAGGAGTAGTTTAGCTTTTTGGGGGTTCAGAAGTAGTTGGTTAGTTCTGAGCCACATTTCAACTGAGTGCAGAGATTATGTGATGCTATGAAGGCTTTACATATTGTCTGAGGTATTGATTATGGTCAAGTTGTCAGCATATTGTATTAGTGTTGAGAGGGGACAGGAGGTATGAATGTCATTGATTAATCTGTTGAATAAAAGGGGTCCAAGGATAAAGCCTTGGGGAACCCCAGTTTTGACTGATAGGAAGAGGGAAGTGGATGTTTCCCATCTCACAGCTTGGAAACGGTTAGATAGGTAGTTACTAAACCAGGAAGTAGTGGAATTAGAGTGGTTAAGATTGAGGAGTTTGTTTAAGAGGATGGAATGAGAAACCATAGCTAAAAGATTTGGATAAGTCAAAGAAGAGAGAGGCTACAAGTTTATTTTCATCTCTACCTAGAGCGATGTTATGAGTAAAAGATATGAGAGCAGTAGATGTGGTATGTGAGTGGAAATATCTGTGCTGAGTTGAGGTAGAAGGTTTTCTTGAAGGAGAAAGTTTAGGATTTGTTTGTGTGCACACTTTTGAAGAATTTTAGATAGGGTAGAGAGAACAGCAATGGGTCAGAAATTTGAGGGGTCTGAAGAGTTACCACCTTTGTGGAGCGGTATAAGAAAGAATTTTTTCCAGATATCTGAAACTGTATGTTTATTAGGATAGAGACAGGATGTGCAATGGATTTTGCTGCATGTTTAAGGAGTAGGGGTGGTAGATTGTCTGCAGATAGTGAACAAGGTTTTAACTTGTTGAGTAGAGCTCTAGCTAAAGAAGCTGGGACAGGTGATAGGGAGAAGGATGAAGGGAGGGAAGTGGGAGTAGCACAGTTTGTGTACTGGGTTCTAGGTTTAGTTAGTTTCTCTATAGTCTCAATGAAGAAGTTATTAAGTGATGTAGCAGTTTTGAGTGAGGATTTATTGAGGTATGGATTTGGAGATGATGGGTTTCCAGGAGATAGAAGTTTGTTTACAGAATGCCAGACGTTTTTAGGGTTTGCATGGGGGGTGCTGAGGGATTTTTGATAATGGCTCTTTTTGTGTAGTGAGACTTGTTTTTTTTTTTTTTTTTTTTTTTTGTTAGATTACGGAGTACTCTGTAAGAGTTAAGGTCATATATTGTGTTGTTTTTTTCCAGGCTTTATCTCTCTTACCCATGAGTAAGTGTGTAGTGTTACTTAGCCAAGGAGCATGTTGAGATTTAAGTCTAATTTCTCTAGAGTGGGTAAGGGAGTTCAGGATTTCTAAGAAGGTTTTATTGAAATGAAGGACAGCATCTTCAAGTGGCAGAGAATAAAGTATGGACCAGTCTATTGAGGCAAGCAGTTGGTTGAAAGTGTCAGGGTTGAATTCGGATAGATTATAAGAGACTTTATATTGGTGAGTTTTCAGAAAGTTAGGAGAGTTCCTTATTACAGAGGTGGGAAGGATATTACTAAGTGTGTCAGCTAGAGTAGTTGGGTTATGGTAATTTGAAGGGTTGGATACAAGCATCCAGTTGATTATAGTTCCACAAGTGTAATTTTTGAAAAGGTGAGTGTTTGTATTAACAAGTTGTGAGAATCCATATATGTTTATGTGGAAGGTGGGAGAGTCGGTTTTAAGAGGATTCCAATCAATATTAACATCTCCTAATATGATAGTTTCATTGGGTATAGAGTGAGAGATCTATGACAGAATCTGTTCTAATGTGGTGATGTTGTCACCTGGGGGAATGTAGATGGCTACTATAGTCATTTTCTTATGTTGGTTCCTGTTACAGTTTACAGACAGTATCTCAGCTTGTTTAAAGTTTGCAATCGTAATTGAGATGGAGGATATAGAGAGGTAGTTGGAGTAAAGAATAGCAACTCCTCCTCCCCTTTTTCTTTGTCTGTCAAGCCTTTAGATATTATAGCCGGGGGGGGGGAGTATTTCTTAGTTTGTGATGTGAGGTTTTAGCCATGTTACTGACAAGGTTAGGATGTCACATTTATAGTGGGTGATCCAGGAGTGAGGTAATGTAATTTTATTCATGACACTTTATATGTTAAGTGCAATCAGGGATAGAGTTTTGGAGGATGAGGTACCAGTGCTGTTGGGTGAGGCCTTAGGAGGAAGGGGTAGGGAAGTGTTAGGAAGGTCAGGAAGTAGTTTGCCAGGTCGAGGGTTGGGCTGGATGTTGCCTGATAGAAGAATGATAGCAAAGTATTGTTTTCTGAGATTAGAGTCAGTAAATGCTATGACTAGTTTAATTCTAAGTGCAGAATGTAATTTAGGTGTAAAAAGTAGCCTAACTTTATGCAGGGAGGTAGTAGTGTGATTAAAAAGAGAGGGATTTATGGAGGAATAGTGAGTGAGAGGTGGACAGTTGGGCACATGTGCTATAGTAGGATTTTGCTTGCTGTAAGAGAGAGTGTTGTGGTAGGTGGTTATTGTAGATAGAATGATGAGAGCAGGAGTAAGGAGAAATAGGGGTATCCAGCTGTAAGGGGTGGTCTTGATTACTGTGAGAAAGAAAGTATAATTGAGGAGTTGGGGAAGGAAGGTAGGAAGGGGTGGGGAGATATTAGAGAGGAGTGTCTAGTAGTTATCAGAGGACAGATGTAAGATGGGTGGGTTGGGTGTAGGAATGTCTATAGATAGCAGTGTTTGGTAGGGCAGAGTTAGGTGATGTATAAAGTTAATTGAAGTAGAGGTGTGTGGGAATGGGAGCAGGGTAGGGGAGTGTGCAGATACCAGTCCGCCAATATAAATAAAAAAAAATCAGCTGTTTCAGGTATGAGCAGAAACAGATTTAAAGTTTGTTCAACAAAAAGTAAGATGTGAAACAGAAGGAAATTCTGATGCTTGTTCTTCTGGTAATAAAGACCGGAGAGGGACTGCATCTGTGAAACCTTTTTCAAATTTTTCAACGGAAAATGTTGGAGAGAAGGAAGGGAGCACGACAGTTGACTTGACGAATCGAGAGTACGTTGGAAATGAAGCAGAGACAGGATTTTGGACATGAACAGTAATAAAACCAGTAACTTAATATGGGATTACAGTACAGTAATTATATTTGTGAAATATGACAAAACAGGAAAATCTAGAAATATTGCACTTTTTTGAATTTTTTGGAATTGTGGGGGACTGTAAAGCATATGCCCTAATTCATATTATTGATGTTCGGAAAAGTGCTTTGGGGAGGTGAAGAGGAAGGAGAAAGTTAACTGTAAGTAAAGATTTTTTTTCTTAAATATTACCAGTTTTGTGACATGTGGTTTCCTTTACATGCTATAAAATATTTATTTTAGTTATTTTTAACTGTAATAGAGATTGTAAATAGGTGCTGCTGTTCTTTTTTTCATTTATTTGTCCCTTCTCTCACTCTGCTTGTTCAGTTTTAAGAAATGAAAATAAAAACATATTCTCTTTCTGCTCATTCTCCAGATAAAGAATCCAGGTGGAGACAGAACTGATAAAAGTATTTATAGATCATCTGATTTGACAGTCAGACCTGTCCCTTATTTGATTCACGTGATATAGAAAGAGAACTCTGATTTAGGGCAAACTCAGGAGCAGTTAAATCTCATACTGACTTGGAAGCCAGCAAACAAATTCCAACATTGGTATCAACTGCACATAGAATAGTTGCATAATTCAGTGTGACTGGCCATGATGGAAATGCTACACATTTGTAAATCAAACTGCAAGAGGTTCAGTCACTCCAGGGATCTTAACCTAACCTTTGACATGAACAAGTCATGCTGGAGAGATATATGCATCTCCCAGAGACTGCCACTTTTCTTGGACAAGCTTCCAGTTCATGTGAGAGTTCCCCTGCCTGAGCCTCTTCAAACGCAATCTAGATCAATGGATGGGTGACTGCAGATTCACTTCTGGGGTGGCACACATGTCCCTCCTGGACAGAGGAAGTCAGTATTAACTACCATAGACCCTTACATCTGTAAATGTCACTCACCTAATTACTGACAGTTGGGGCAATTTGGGATAAATATGGCTAGGCTTTTAAGGGCTCTAGGGCTGTTAGCCTAGTAACCTTCTGTGAACCTATTCACTGTTATGGATACATGTGTGAGGTTAGCAACAACCGCAATTACTATAAGGAGACACACACAGCACAGGCTTTATCCTTTTCCAGAGGATGTCAGTGTAACGCTTTTTATGACTGATTTTAACTTGGTACCTTTTATACACAAGCAATTGATGAGGTTGTTACTGAGTTAGAGAAAAAATGAGGAAACAATTACTACTCTAAAAGAAATGTTTTAAGTACCCGTTCCTTGGAATTTTTGATGTATTCTCACTTTTAAAAGGCCTCTTCATTGAGTTTGAACAGGAAGGACATACAGTGATAAATACAGCACCCCCACAGTAGATTCCAGACTTTGCATCACAGGTCCATCTACCTTAATGCCCTGTCATACTGCCTGCTCATCCTACAAGGAGAAGCTTACATATTACATTAATCACTGGTAGAAGATTACTTTGGGCATTTGGGCTTTGCTGATATTTACAGGGCCTAGAATTAGAATTTTCCCAAATGCTATCTCATGATCAGTACTTTGTAGTCATTCCAGCAGACACTTTTTGAAATTTGACTCATCTGTAACCCCAAGAGTCTACAAAATATCTGAATCCATTTTTTATAACTGAGGAGCCTTTAAATCCAGGTGTTTTCTTACTTGGATGGCATTCACTGATACATTGTAAGCACTGTCTGATAGCAGAACACTCCTGTCCCTGTTTCAAGGGTTAACAGTAAGTTGTGTGTTTCTATGCACAGTCATCAACTGTAGCAGTAAAACAGTCTTTTTGCCCTTGGGGAAGACTACTGAGATCTCGGAATTCTTGTACCTCATGGAAAGAACTATAAATAAGAAAACACAGTACCTTGGTACACTGGGGTTCATATTTCATATCCCTGTGTACGTTGATGATTCACAATGCAAGACCCCATGTTAAGAAGTCAGGTTATCTTCTAAAGAAAATATAGGACCAAGACACAGAAGTGTAAACTAGGGTTGTCATGGTCTGAAACAACGAATATTATGTAACAACTTATTATATGGCATGTATGAAGTCATATTGCACTATAGCATCTTTACAGTAACTATTTTAAATTATGATCTTACTGTTATACCTAAGATATGGATTCTGCCAACTCAAAGAATTGCAGTGCTTTTTGTTTGGCAATCAAAAACTTGTGGTTTCCCTTTAATTACTTGAATATTGAAGAAATTATTTCAGGTATAGTAAAATTTAGTAGTAATTTTTAGCAGTGGAGAGAAACTTAATTTATTTTCATTACTTCCAATATATTTTCATAGTGTTCAGGAATAATATGAATTTTAATGTGAACATGTTGATTTAATTATTTTCATTTAAATTTTATTGATTTACACTTACAAAGAATGCTGTCTGTTCGAGATACAGATGCATTAATAAATACACATATAGATAGGATATCATTTGTATATAATTTATCACAACATCTAAAAGTAGTAAAACAAACAGCACAGTTAAACAGTGGATGAGACTACTTAAAACCATTTGTAACTGGAAATGCTGTAGAATGTTAAATTGATCCAATAGTGTAGGGCATTTTATTCTTCCAGAATTCCAGATTCCTCTAGTTCAAAATAAGCTTTCAGCATTACTGGGAACAACTTTAAGAATAAGTTGCAAACCATCACTGATTCACAATATTTAGCTGATATATTTAAAAGCAAATCATACATTGATTTATGTAGTATGTATCTGCATTCCATAAAGCGAATGAAACATAAATCTTAAAATTAAATTAAAAAAAATGTTCTTGACCATAAGAAAAATATATTTAACTTATCTAAAATAGACTTAATGAATACCTAATTAAACTTCTCAGTGAAATTATCTATACAAACAGTATAGAACTGCCTAAACAGTACAGAAATTCATACCGGATCGGTCGAGGCCCGGGTTAACAACGACCGCTACCAGTACTGTTGGCCAACAGGGTGCTGGCGGAAATTGGGCTACTGTTGGCCAAAGGAGGAGAAGAGGCGGAAGGCATGCCAGAAGGCAGGTAAAGGCTAGGACTGTGATAGTGAGGGTCAGAACTTTGAATGTTGGCAGTATGACTGGTATAGGGAGAGAGCTAGCTGATATGATGGACCGAAGGACGGTTGGTATATTGTGTGTGCAAGAGACCAGATGGAAGGGGAGCAAGGCTAGGTGTATCGGAGTCGGTTTCAAATTGTTTTATCATGGTGTGGATGGGAGGAGAAATGGCGTAGGCATTATCCTGAAGGAACAGTATGCTAAGAGTGTTTTGGAGGTGAAAAGAGGTCGGATAGAGTGATGTTTATGAAGCTGGAAATTGATGGTGTAATAATGAATGTTGTTAGTGCATATGCTCTACAAGTTGGTTGTGCGATGGATGTGAAAGAAAATTTTTCGAGTGAGTTAGATGAAGTGGTGATGACTGTACCCAAGGGTGAGAGACTGGTGATTGGAGCAGATTTCAATGGGCATGTTGGTGAAGGGAACAGAGGGGATGAGGAAGTGATGAGTAGGTATGGTGTTAAGCAAAGGAATGCAGAAGGTCAGATGGTAGTGGATTTTAGGAAAAGGATGGACGTGGCTGTGATGAATACATATTTTAAGAAGAGGGAGGAGCATAGGGTGACATACAAGTGTGGAGGAAGATGCACACAGGTGGATTATATCTTATGTAGAAGGGCCAATCTGAAGGAGATTGGAGACTGTAAAGTGGTGGCAGGGGAAAGTGTAGTTAGGCAGCATAGGATGGTGGTTTGTAGGATGACATTGGTGATCAAGAAGAGGAGGATGAGTGTGAGGGCAGCACCAAGGATCAAATGGTGGAAATTGAAAAAGGGTAATTGTGAGGTGATGTTCAGGGAAGAGTTAAGATAGGCACTGGGTGGCAGTGAAGACTTACCGAATAGCTGGGTAACTACAGCAGAGCTAGTAAGAGAGATGGCTAGAAAGGTGCTTGGTGTGACATCTGGAAAGAGAAAGGAGGACAAGGAGACCTGGTGGTGGAATGAAGAAGTACAGGAGATTATACAGAGAAAGAGGTTGGAGAAGAAGAAGTGGGATTGTCAAAGAGATGAAGAAAGTAGACAAGAATATAAGGAGATGAGGTGCATGACAAAGAGAGAGGTGATGAAGGCTAAGGCATATGAAGAGTTGTATAAAAGGGTTGGACACTAAGGAGAGAGAAAAGGACCTGTACCGATTGGCTAGACAGAGGGACCGATCTATTAAAGATGTGCAGCAGGTAAGGGTGATAAAGGATAATGAGGGAAACATACTCACAAGCAAGGAGTGTGTGTTGAGCAGATGGAAAGAGTACTTTGAGGGGTTGATGAATGAAGAGAATGAGAGGGAGAGAAGGTTGGATGATGTGCGGATAGTGAATCATGAAGTGCAGTGGATTAGCAAGGAGGAAGTAAGGATAGCTATGAAGAGGATGAAGAACAGAAAGGTTGTTGGTCCCGATGAAATACCTCTGGAAGCATGGAGATGTTTAGGTGAAATGGCAGTGGAGTTTTAATCTTGGAAAGTGAGAGGATGCCTGAGGAATGGAGAAAAAGTGTTTTGGTACCAATTTTTAAGAATAAGGGTGATGTGCAGAGCTGTAGTAACTACAGAGGGATTAAACTGATCAGTCACAGCATGAAGTTATGGGAAAGAGTAGTGGAAGCTAGGTTAAGAAGGGAGGTGATGATTAGTGATCAGCAGTATTGTTTCTTGCCAGGAAAGAGCACTACAGATGTGATGTTTGCTCCGAGAGTGTTGATGGAGAAGTACAGAGAAGGTCAGGAGGAGTTGCATTGTGTCTTTGTGGATTTAGAGAAGGCATATGACAGGGTGCCTAGAGAGGAGTTGTGGTATTGTATGAGGAAGTCGGGAGTGTCAGAGAAGTATGTAAGAGTGGTACAGGATATGTACGAGGGTAGTGTGACAGCAGTGAGGTCTGCGATGGGAGTGACAAATGTGTTTAAGGTGGAGGTGGGATTACATCAAGGATCAGCTTTGAGCCCTTTCATATTTGCAATGGTAATGGACAGGTTGACAGACGAGATCAGACAGGAGTCACCGTGGACTATGATGTTTGCCGATGACATTGTGATCTATAGTGAGAGTAGGGAACAGGTGGAGCAGACCCTGGAGAGGTGGAGATATGCTCTAGAGAGAAGAGGAATGAAGGTCAGCAGGACTAAGACAGAATATATGTGTGTGAATGAGAGGGAGGATAGAGGAATGGTGAGGATGCAGGGAGTAGAGGTGGCGAAAATGATACATTTGAATAAATGTAAGTGCCCAGTTATTTGTAAATTCTCCAAACTTTGATTATTAACCAAACTGAGCATAAAGTACTTAAATGGTGTGTTGTGGTATGTACTCTGCACCTACTATAGCTGGTTACACACTAGTTACCTGTATGCTGAAGGATAGTAAAGTTACATGACTTAAGAGTTTGTTAGTACAGGACTGAAGCTAATGCATAATACAGTGAGAGAAGTTAACGTATAATAGATTCCTGCTTAATACTGCAGTGAAATCAGTGAGTAGTATTAATGTACTTAGGTAATAGATCTTATTGTACCTGTTTTCATAATCAGTTCATATTTGTTAAGCCTGAGATTAACAAAAGTTGCAGCTATGCTTTCTGTTATATAAAGGACATTTGGATAATACTTTAAAAGGTCTTATATTCTTAAATAGATTATTGTGAAATAGCGAACATAAGAGGACAAGACAGACAGACAAGATGGTTCCATAATGTTATGTACCTTTAATACAACTGAAATTTAAAATGCCTATATATATATATATATATATATATATATATATATATATATATATATATATATATATATATTTCATTCACCCACCATTAGTCATAGACAGATTTCATCATAGAATTTGTATTTGCACATTTTTATTACATGCTTTGAAGGTTTTCTCCCTGGTCCTCTGCTGAGAATGGATTATGACAGTCATAATTTGCCATTTAGTATACATCTAAAAATAAATAATTAAATTAAGTTGCTGCCCTTAATGAATTAATCCTGGAATACTGTATGGTGGAAGAAATGGAAAATATTAATTTTAGGCAAAAAAATGTTTGGAAATATGAATAGTTGAGTATGATTATAACCTGTATCTTTATGTCAAACATTTTAAAAAGTCTGAGTAACTATGGAGTGAAAACTGCAAGCTGACAGTACTCCTACCTCACAAATCTGCCACAGTGATAGTAGAAGAAGACTTGCTCTACATTTTGAATAGATCTGAGTATCCCCCCACCCACCAAGTTCAACTGTACCTAATATCTCCTTGTTCTGTACTATACTTGCACTGCTGCCGGTGATTTCAAACTTTCTGATGACTAACATAATAATGTTGAGACAGGAATCATGTAGAACTTTATTCACTGCAAACTACTCTGTGGTCCATTCTGTTAGCCAAAATGGATGAACCCATGAGTGTGACCCAGGTAACCTGACTTTGATTAGTTGCTCTGGCACCTTTTGGAGCTTGTGGGAGGGGGTTTATGGAAGGAATGATGAAAATCTGCCTGTATACTTTTCCAGTGGTGGATGCATGTGGTGAACATGCTGGCAGCAAGTGAATTGCTCTTAATTTTATAATCCACAAATTTGGCTGTTGGTTAAAAACATTATCAAAGGTCTAGCACTTTGGCAATAACATGCCTTCCCAGACTGAACTGTTTTTTACAGACCTGGTGGAGACCAGGGCTTTGATCAACATCCAGGCTGGATAGCTGAGGAGCCATAACCTTCCCTTGGACCATTTCTCATTATCCATCTGTGCCTTCAGATATTGACCGTTAATTAAACACAAGGATGGGTTCTAATCAACTATTCAGACCAGCCTGCCATTGCTGAATGAAGTGGCAGGTTCCAGGCTTGCCCGTCTGCACCAGGAGACTTGCTATTGAAATAGGACACCAGTAAGTACTATCCATAGTGGTAAACACCCATTTAACTCTTCTAAATGTGTCCACAGATTTAATTTTTAGAGGGAAGTGCCTTAGGAGTGTTATATTAGAACATACCAGTCCAGCATGTCAGGGACAGTAAAAAAATAAATAGTTAAATAAAAGAAATTACTCCATGTATCACACTATTCCTTTTTTGGACAGCATTTGAGGTTGCCAAAGTATGAATATTTTTTAAAGATTTTAATTAATTTGACAGGGTTACAGAAGATTAGCTAAATTAGATTTGCATTTGAGGTTGTGCAGGGTTTGAAAATTAATGAAAAGTAAGTAAAGAATTAAAAGCAGATGGTTCACCATCAGTTTGATAAGTAGATTTGATAGATATTTATTTTGGTATGTTTATGGACACTTAAGTAGTTTGCAGACTTAGTGTTGTTACTATAGTATCTTCCATATAAGTGGCACATACTTATCCATTAGATTCTTCGAATATGATATTTGATTTAACACATTCTTTAGTAAATTTTCCATAGCTGAGTTTTTAATATCACAAAATGTGATGTATCTCTCTCTCACACACACACCAGAAAATTCCCTCATGCTGCCTAGTTTTCAGAAAACTTTTTGGAGCCTTCCCATAGAAAGCATACAATTCCAGGTTCCCCAAGTACAAAAATGCATACATACATTTGAAATAATAAAGATCCAATATGTGACTTATAACATTCTTTTACTGTTTATCTGCAATTGAATACACACTTTCAATGAATATTTTCCTTCTGGATTTAGCCTGTCACTACATAAAAATTATACTGAATTGTCTGATTGTCATGTAAACTAAAGAAGTAACTTCTAGGATAAACATATAATAGTTACTTATGCAACTGCAAACTTTAAAAATAAACTGCAATTCAAGCAATAAAATAGTGAATTTTGAAACCTCAGTTTTATGCAATTAACATATTTTTGCAAAGCCCCTTGCCCCCACTCCAGGATGGAGTTGCACCTCACATCTGTGCTACTAATATATATATATATATATATATATATATATATATATATATATATATATATATATATATATATATATATATATATATATATATAGGTTTACTATGAAATGCTGAAATCCCGAATTTCAGTATTTCAAAAATCTATAACTGAAACCTTTAAATACCGAAACCCCATAACTGCGAAATTTAAAATCGTGAACATACAGTGCAAATACACCACACACAATCTCCCCCCACAATCAAACAAACAATCCTACACTACAGACAAGCAGAGGGGCAGGCCCCCCTGCACCCCCAACGTATCCAGTTGGCCACCATCTAACAACAAAACACACCTCACTGTCTCATACCCACCCAGGTGGGGGGTTATTTCCCCCACACCCACCCTAACTAAATATACCAACTGCAGGATCGCACTACAGAGGGAAAAGGGCAAATGTCCCCTTGGCTACTTAGTTACTTACCCTGTGATATCCTTAGGCATTCTGTTCATAAGTTTAAGTCAGGTTTCAGTGATGTCATCTTGATGATGTCGTCTTCAGTAATGTGGTCTTTTGTTGTTTGGAAGTAGACCCATATATATACAACTCAGTTTTTAGAAAAAGGGTGTTAGGCATTCTTACTCACTTTGGCATCCATCGGTTCCCTTGATTTTGCCCCTCCCAAAATCATAGGGAGAGGCATGCAAAACATAATAAGGTGGGAGATAACATAGCTTTGGCATCAGCCATTCCACTCCGACTCACTATTGTCAAGGACAGGAAAAGCTTTTGCAGTACCTTCCAATGATTGAGGGTGTGTTGGAGCTTCTGCCTACTACCCTTTGGAGTCCATTATGCCTACAGCCTCCGCAAAAAGTGTATGAGTCAAAGAAAAAAGGGTTGTCAGTTGGATCCAAGGTCTCCAACTGTTATGGTAGGTCTTTGGATAGGGAAGGAGGTAGGAATCACAAAATTTGTTGTGTGCTTGTCAGTCAACCATGCATAGGCATCGGATGACCACCCACATCCAGGTCCCAGTTTGTACAACACCACACCCAAGCCCAATCTTAAGGCCAAACAAAAAGGACTTTCTCTTGTTTGTTTCAGCCTACGCCTTCTGGATCTTAACCCCAACAGGCCTACCAGCAGGACCTACTTAGACTCACTGAGGACCTCATTCAGGCTGTGAACTCCAGCCAGCACAATCCTGCTAGACTTTCTGCTCCTTTAAAATCTGTTTTTGGGAAAAGACAGACCCCAACTTCTAGGATACTTGTGATTCTTTTGATTCAGATGAGGATTAGTTAGCATATGTAGACCAAATTTCTGCTGGTTTGTATTCTGATTCTGAGTCTAATGATAACCTTGCCTCAGCTTTACTACCTGTGGATTTTACTTTTGGAGAGACATTCCACAAAATGAGGGAGTTTTTTTAACTGGGAAGCTCAGTACTACCCTCACTGTCAAAAGAGGGTTAGAGAATTTCTGAAACTCCCTGACTGTAAACCTTTAGGTATTCCTCCAGTGCTAGAAGTTGTGAATGATGTGATAATGGACCCTTCCCCTGCAGGCTGACTCCAGATCATCTCCTCCTTGGAAACCACCCCTATTTTGGAGAGTCTTGGGTTCCCACAAACATCTATTTAGGAATCCTGTCGCTGACACTGAAATGGTGAATCAGGGTCCCAAAGGAGCTAAGAGCATTACTTAAGAACCCCTTGCCAAATAAGAGGAGCGGACCCAAGACAGATTTAACAAGAAGTTGTATACTTCTTTCTCACCGCCATGAGAGCACTCGTTTGGCAGTTTTATATGTTTACATTCTAGGAAACTCTTCTGGACCAAATGAAGGAAAAAAAACTGAAGGGAGTGAAGGATAGAGCTGTCTCTCCAAAGAATTGCTGGGCATATGCAATTCCTGTTCCCAAGTTGCAAAGCATTCTTTGCATTGTAGCTTTGATGAAGTATGAAGCAAGGCAGCTTCCTCAGGGTCTGTAATCTGTAGACATGATTGGTTAAGGGAACAACCCCTGCCAGAGCATGTTAAGTCTGAGATTTTAGATGCACGTCTGGACAAACACTTCTCATTTGTACGTAATGCCAAAGCTATTTTCAAAAAACTGGAAGAGAAATTTACATCCATGCAGACTGTCAAGGACTTTTTTCAGGTTCAGCCACCCAGGTTTAGCAGAAATTATCCAACCAAAGCCTGACCCTTTTGTTCCTCTCAACATAAGTAAAGAGGGAGAAACATCTGAAGGAACAGACCTCAAAGGCAGAAAAAAAGATGGCAAGCAAAGCAAACCTGTAGGCCTAGTGGACCCTAATCATAGGGGGCCCAACAGAGAGCAACCATGATGCATCCACTTCCCTCTCTGTCCCCTTCTTAGGCAGTATAGTCTATGTCCTCTTCTACTCAAGTCCCACTCCAGCCCTTCTTCTTGCCTCTCTTTCAAACCTTTCTCTTCTAGAATTTCCCTCTTTTTCAATGAATGGACAAACATTACTCAGGATAAATGGGGGTACTGGACATTGTACAACCAGATTTCAGGATAATTATGGCCTGTGACCAAATCCTGAAGGTGCTCCCTCTGTTCCAGTAACCAAATTCAGCTGTTTCCCAAGTAGGTCTGTTGCTGCAATAGCAGGGGTCCATAGAAATGATCCTCACCGCAGAAAGGGAGAAGGATATTATTCCAGAGTGTTGGAAAGAGGTGCCATTTTCTGCTTGACCCTGAAAGAGTCTGTCCGACCCACTGCAGGATTGCCTTTTTCATCACAGCAGGCTAGCAGTTTGCCTCAACCACAGGTGGGTGACTCTGCTGTTGCCAGTAATTGTACCTTAGATCACCTATCTTTTATTCTGGATCCCTGCTGTGTAGCACCTATAGTCACTATGGACCAGGGTTAGCCATGTCCTCTGCAGCTGTTGGTGTCCCCTCAATGGACAAGGGAGAGAGACTCTTGTCAGTCCTGAGAGAGAGAACAGGGACAGCTTCCCTGTTTTTTCAGAATGTTGTGCCCATCCCTGGGGAGGAAGTTGTTGCTGCCATTAATAACATTAATGGTCCCAATTTTCCAGTCAAAAAGAAACAGAAAACTAAGCGTGTATCTACTCCTCAAATTTCCTTAGTCGGGTAATTTACTGGGTCTGGCCTTCAGAGTTTAGTTCAGGCTATTGATCCTGCTTGTAAAATAGTCTGTGGTAAAAGAAAGAAGGATGCCTCCTTTCTTGAAGAGATTCAAGATTCTGATTCTGGACAGAAGATGAAGGGATAAATACTGGGTTTTCTCCTCAGATTTTTGATTCAAACTCAGAGGAGAGCTCAGTCTCTGACTCTTCCTGTGGGGGTAATCTTTCTCTGAGACCATTTCTAGAATGTTCCAGTGCAGTGTTTTCACTGGGAGAACATAGAGGTTTCTTTGTCCCTCAGAAAATACTATGAGCTGTTACAGAAATAATTTCCAGAACCTGCACACATTCCTCTAGTTCTATCCGCTTTGGAGGATGTGTGTGTTACTGCCTGCAATATTCCTTACAATCAGCAAGCTGCCCCTAAAAAGGTAGGATAGGATATATAAAGTTTCAGAAATGTTTGTAAGTTTTTATACACTCTCTCCAAACCTGATCCAGCAGCTACAGCTTTAGTTAATTCTTCTGCTGCCAATCCTTTGCTGTCTTCAATAAGGATGGGAAGATTATTGATAACTATGGGAAAAAAAGTAGATGCTTCTGCAACTTCGCTTATCAGAATTTTGAATCATTAGGCTTATATGTTAAGGTTTGTTCTAATTGTGAAAGTATAAGGAATGTTTCTTGTGAGGAAAATCTGCTTTAAATAATTTAGTTTATTCTATTGCAAAGGTTACTACTGTTTGCTTACAGTGTGTGTATGACTTTGTGATATTTCTTCAAGGGCTATAACCACTGCTATTGTTTTGAGAAGGTTTGTATGACTGCATTCACAGAACCTTCCAGATGATTATAAAAATGAGATTTTAAATTCTCCTTTAAACAGAGATTTAGTATTTGGCCCCTCCTTTGCAGAGGTGATCTAAAAGTGTGATAAAAGGGGTAAGCTGATATAGGAAATCTAAGATTTTTCAGCGGATTAGGTAACTCCTCATCCAATTTTTGTAAGACACAAAATAAACAGTCTTGGCAAAATACAAGTTAAACAGATATTCAGGAAGAAATTGTAAAGAGATTCCAAAAAGAATTCTGGACCCTCCCCCCACACACCCAAAACCAAGGACAATCCGATAAGTCAGAGTGACTGTTTGAGGCTTTGTTCCCCCCTCCCACCCTGGCAGGGCATTTTTTTTTTCTTTTTCCAGAAAATCTGAATCTCCATTTTTGTCTTTGGCAACAGTTTCAGACAAATGGCTTCTGAAAAATCATTCATCAAGGTTACACATGGCAAAGGGAGGACATTCCTGCTTTCAAGGGGTAATTCCTCACCTTTCAGACCAGATTCATTTATTTCCATCTGTCTTTCATCACATGCTGTCCCAGGGAAAGAGGTTTATTTAAGGATGTTTTTAGTGCCAAAAAAAATGCTTGGAGACCAGTTCTGGATCTTTCTTTCCAAAACTTGTTTATGATAGTGCCTAAATTAAAAAGATGTCACTTTACAAACTATTACCTCTTCTTGTTCCTGTATGCTTTTCCAAATGTCCCACTAATATCCAGGATACTTTTGAGGATACAGAAGGAGTCTCCCCAACATCATTGTGGTGGCAAACGTCTAGCCCAGGCAACTGTGGTTCTCCCTTCTTTTGGAAATGGTCAGGGGCAATTACCAAAAACTTCCTCACAGACTGGATCTACTAACACAAGAACAGGGATGTTTGATGCACCTGAACACCAGTCAACTTCACTTGATTGACTGAATGATAGGATCTTAATTCTTTTAGGCACCTGTTTACTGAGGATGTGCTGCAGATACTAATGGAGGCAAGAAAACCTGCTACTAAAAATCTTATATTAGCAAATGAAAAATGTTTCCTAGTTGGTACCAGCAACATAACAAATACCCACTCAGGGCTAGTTTTTCTCTGATTTTATAATATTTTTGTGTGTTACTATCCTATGACCTTCCTTATTCCTCTGTTCAGTTTCATTTATTGGCCATTTTAGCATGTCGGCCTATGGATCCTCCTCTTTCAATGTATCCTTATGTCAAAATGTTTTTGAAATTTGTTTGGTATAAGAGGCCTTCATGAAAACTGGTGGCCTGTCCTTGGGATCTTATTTTTTTTTTTTAACAGAGAAGCTAACATTTGCTACATTTGAACCAGCAAACCTGGCTAACATGAGGTTCTTAATATGGAAAACAATTTTCCTGATTGAGCTGACCTCTGCAACAAGGGTATCTGAGTTGCAAGCTCTTATGGTGAGTCAACTCTTTCTCATTTTGCACAGAGACAAAGTTTGTTTGAGAACTAATCCTCCTTTTATGCCTAAAGTAGTATCCAAATTTACTGTAAGCCAAACTATCCATCTTCCCATTTTCTAACCTGACCCCAAAAATGAGGGAGAAAGGATACACATACAATGTAGGTACTATCTTGACAGAGCTAAATATTTCAGATCTTCTGATCAGTATTTCATTTCTTTTGAGGGTAAAAAGAAGGGACAACTTGTGTCAAAACTGGCTATTTCCAAATGGTTGTCTAAGGCTATTAGCTTTTAATATACTCACCACAATAAAAGTGTTCTAGGCAGGGTCATGACCTTCTCTACCAGGGCCTTGGCTTAATTTATGTCTTTTTGGAAAGGGTTGGATTCTTGAAGTATTCTGGAAGCTGCAACATGGTCCTCTGTACATAATATTACAGAGCACTATAAGCTTCATTCCTTCTATAGGTCTAGATCAGTCCTTGCTAGGACCATTCTCCAGGAGCTCCTGGACTCTTCTCCTTCCATCTCACAAGTGTAGTTAACTTGGGTAATTTACCCATGTAGCTAAGACTACTGCAGCAGTGATCAGTATGATGAACAAAGAACAGTTGAGTAAATAAACTTGCAATAACCATAGATGTTAGAGTGATCTGTGACCTGCTGCAGTAACCACTCCTTCCCTCCATCCCAGTTGTTTTTTGATGTGTTGTTTTTACTAAGGTGGTGGTGTTTATTTTTTGTTCTTCCTAGCATTGTCCTTTTAGGGCTCAGCCTCCCTCTTTCTGTTGGCAGGAAAGATCTGAAGGGCTTAGTGCCCAAAATTGTCTTTTAGTCAGCTTATATAGCTAAGCTACTGCAGCAGTGATCATTCGAACATCTACCATTATGTTAAGTTTACTTACATAACTGTACTTATTCTGCACTGCCCTTTGGCTTGTCTACTGTGCCATGGGTATTCACTAAGTGTCTGGCTCCAGGGCATTCAGATTTACCCCTTACTGGATTGCCTGATCTAGGCAGAGTTCATGGTGGAGCTTCTCTCCTCCCTTCACCTGACCATGTATATTTTCTCCAGAGTAGGATCCACTCTAAATTTGAAAAAGACAAATTTCAGCCCATGTCAAAAAACTAGTCTTTTGAGGGGCTTTACTGGACAAAGAACAATAGAGCGCCTTCCTCCCAGAGTAAAAGATCACCTTTCTGACTCAGTACTTTGAACCTCTCTTTCATCTGCCAATCATTCTTGCAAGGGAAGTCCTTAAGAGTTTTAGGTTACAGGGCCTCATGTATCCTAATGATCCCTCTAGCCATGAGGAAAATTTAGTGGTATGTCAAGAATGCCAGGAACCAACACAGTCAGTCTGTCAAACACAAAATTCAGCTTCTGTGTTGCCTCAGAAAGGAGCTGGAGTGGTGGATCTCAGCCTGCAGACAAAACATAGGGGGTCTCTTTCAGGATTCCCTCTCCAAAGCAGACCCTGACCACAGATGTTTCAGACCTAGCTTGGGGAGCACATGCATCTGGACTTCAACTACAAGGAAATGGGACTCAGACTTCATTAAAAGCCACATAAACCTCAAGGAAATGATGGCTCTGCTGAAAGCCTTTCTAGTATTCACTAACCTATGGAAGCTGGGAACCTTAGTAGTAAAATCAGACATCACCACAGTGATGTGGTACATAGGCAAGCATGTGGAATTCAGTCCTATCACATGTGTTGCTTAGCATTGTTTCTGTAGGACACAGCTTGGTCCAGGAGTCTACACCTACTAGCCCAGTACCTGCCAAGGAAAAACAAACAGTCATTTAGCAGACCACCTCAGCAGGTCAGAGGCAAATATTCATGAATGGACCATAGTAAAGGATGTATTCAGACTCATCATCCATTCATAGCATGTGTCAGAAATAGATGAAAAGAAACCACTTGAAAAATTTTGCTCATTGACCACAGATCCCAAGGCCTGGGGGATTGATGCCTTCTCCTTTCTGTGGACAGGTCTGTTTCTTTATGCATTTCCTCCCATTCTTCTCATCCCTAGGGTGCTTTTGAAAATCAGGCAGGAAGGGCCAAGGGTGATCTTCATTGCGCCTTTTTTTGGCTGAGGCAACATTAGTTTCCTCTACTCAACAGCCTAAGCAGGGAAGAACCATGGTTACTACCTCAAAAGGTAAACCTGTTGTCTCAGTACAGGTTAACCATCATACACCCCAATCTTACCACCTTGTGTCAGCATGGTTAGTATACTGACAGCCCCTCGAGCAAGTTCTTTGGACAAGAACTTGCTAGCTACATTAAAGGAAGCTAGGAAACCAAACACTAGAAAATCTTATTTATCAAAATGTTTCTTCTAGTGTCAACAGAACAATATCATTCCTAGGTCTGCAGAGATCCCAGGTACTTACCTACCTTACTTATTTACATCTGGTTTATCTTATTTTCCATAAAGATATACACTTAACCATTAATGCTGCCTTTCTGTACAGCCTCCACTCGTTTCCCTGCCTGTTGTAAAACAGTTCCTAAAAGGTATTGTTTACCTTAGGGCACCCAGAAGAGCTCTCTCACCACCCTTGGGACCCCAACTTTGTTTAGAAGAATTTTCTCTGCCTTCTTTTGAGCCTTTAGTCAAAGCTTACATTAAATTTCTATCATGGAAAACAGCTTTTCTAGTTGTTTTTTTTCTTATGCTAGAAATGTCTCAGAACTGCAAGCCCTCATGTGCATTGAGCCCTTTCTGTTTCTAAGATAGAGTTAAACTCAGGACTAATCACTCTTTCATGACTAAGGTGGTCTCTGAAGTATTATTAAAACAGTCTATGCATCTTCCTGACTTCTTTCCTCTATCAAAATAGAGGGGAGCATAATCCTTCATTTAATGGATATTCACAGACAGGTCCTGGACAGGACCAAGACTTTTTTTGTAGCTTTTGCAAATAACAAATTGGAAAGTCCTATCAGGAAACAAACTATTTCAAAATGGATTTCTGGCTGTATTACCTTTTGCTAATACCATCATGGAAAAGAGGCTGCTGAGTATATTAGAACTCATTCTACCAGAGCAATAACTATTACTAATGCTTTCTTGAGATGTGTTTCCACCAGAGAGTTTTGGAGGTGGCTACTTGGTCCTTTGCCATGCTGTTACTAAACACTGTAATTTCCCTCTCTTTTTTAGAACTTAGGTTGGCTTTGCCTCTGCAGTTCTGCAGGGCATTGTAGTCTCTGCCTAATAGCTCTCCAGTCTCTCCTTTTTTATAGCTTTGGGAATCTCCCCACATTGTTATTACTGCAACAGTGAAATATGATGAACATTTGTATTTATGATAAGTAGACACAGCTGTACTTTGTCAGAGCATTATAGCATTTAAGGCTTGGAGCACTTTTGCAAAGTGGAGGAAGGTTACACCGATAACCTCTATTTGTGGTTACATCTGTGGAAAATTTCCATATTAAATCAGGGCACTTGTAACATTTAGCAGTATAAAATACAGCCTATAAATACAGACGACAAAGAACTTCGGAATTTACTGTAACGGGATTCACTGCCTTCTGCCCATTGCTTCCTACAGTAGGTTCTGATCCCCATTCCTAAGTCTGAATAGGATAAAGCTGGTACCAGAAATGAATGACTAAAGTTGGAAGGGTCATGTTGTAATTGCACATGTATAGTATGTAAATTTATGAAAATACACTGATTAATTCCTACTGTCTGCTTCAATCCTACATGTGGGATTCAGTGTGCTCCTGCTGCAGTCTGTTGCAGCAGGATTTGGCATCCTCTGAGCCCAAGATAATAGTGCAATTGAGTTCTGCCTTTATACGTTTTCTCAAATCATTATACTTGATATAAAATGTACAGAAACAGTTACATAGAATATCTTTGTACCAATTACAGCTCATCTGTCTGAGATTTTTTTTTAATACTAGTCGATTTACTGTGACAAGCAAGAACATATGTCACTGAGGGACAGTGACATATCGATGAATTATCTTCTTTCACAAAAGTAACTTGTTAATGTACTGCAAGCCGGATGTCCTTGTCTGTGCTCTTCTACCTTTATACCAACTGATTAGTGTGTTGTGTTCTCTATTAACCCTTAAAAACACATTTCTTTTTATTTCCCTTTTCATTATTTTGGTTTGATTAGTAATAAGTTGTTGCACTAGATTTGATCAAAGCATGCAGGGTTTAATAAACAGCAAAATCAATTATTATTATTTTTGTTGTAACAGAACAAAAAGAAAACTTGAAGCTATCTTAGTTACGTTTCTTACTTGTATTTGAGGGGTATGTTTTATAAAAATATGAAGACACTTTCTAGAACATGGTAAATGAGATAAGTTGCAGAGTGCGGCACAATTGTACAAAGCTTCTCATTCTCATATTGTTAGCTTAAGCCCTCCCCATAAAGAAGTTTTCATTATTTATCCAGCGTGCAGCATGGTGTATTATAAATTGTGAACAAAATTAATAGTAGCCCTTAGCTGTGACTGTATACTTGTTCATGGGTACAGTCGAAACAGCATTACTGGGTGGAATTGAGCAACAGAATTACTTATGATTACTTACGTTTTTGTTTAAAGGTTATAGCAAGCGGGCAAATCTGACAACTTCAGATTAAATACAGCACTTGAGTGATTCAAATCTGTCAGGCAATCCTTTATTTGGATGCCATGCAGGCCACCCACCGAGCACAGGCCTTTGAAGGTCATAACACGACACAGAGAGTTTTGTGTCTGTTTTTGTCTCTAAACATGTGCCTTACTCTGTATCTTCCTACTGTTTTAAAATGAACATACACAATTTGAGAATAATAAAAGTGAGGATGAATGTCATGGTAACTCATGCAAGTAATACATGTCTCTTTTACAAATACATGTAGAAGCAGAATTTAAGTCTGATACATAGAATTTTAATTACCAGAAAACAAGTAGTTTGAATAAATTACACTTATTAGACTACAGTGCTTCATTAATGTTAAGGCACCTCCATAAATACAGTCAGTTTAACCTTTATTGTTGTCATTCCTGAGTTTGACCAAGTATGTTTTTCTCATAGTTACTCCCACCAATGGCACTAGTATGGTTAACACATTAATAAATTATATTTATTATTACCTGTCATAGTGGTGTCTAGGTGTTTAATTATAAGGACTGAGGGGAGTAGTTTGATCCTCCTAATCAGGATTATGTACAGTTCTCTGACTTGGAGAATGGACCCGCAGTGAGTTTAGTTATACTTACAGCACTTTTCATAATGTATTTCTTTGTTTCATGTTGCTGACTAGTGACATTTTATTGAATTTAGGGCACATTTTTTGGGTGATCGGGGGCATAAAAGCTTTGCAGTACAGACAACTACTAAATCTCTGCATCCATGACTTCTATACCATGGTAGCATTACAACCCCATACCAGACAGTACATAATATTATATCGGTTCCACTTCATATCATCGAATTATCATTTCATCGAATTGCAAATCATCGAGACCAAATCGTTGAAAACTCAAATTGTCGAAAACTCATAACATCGAATCTCAAATCATTGAAAACTGTAAAGCAGCTAGAAATAACATCCCACAGAGTTTTTACTACATTTATGCAGGGGGCAGCTCCCTGCCATGTGGGGGCTCTGCCTAACACCCCCGTAAATTAAATATACCAACTCCAAGGTCGCACTACAGTGGGGGAAAAAGGTAATTTCCTACCCCACTGTAGTGCGACCTTGGAGTTGGTATATTTAATTTATGGGGGGTATGAGCGGTGGAGCCACCCACATGGGGGGGGGGTGCAGGTGGGCTTGCCCCCCTGCATAAATGTAGTAAACAGTGTCTGGGGTGTTATTTCTAGCTGCTTTATAGTTTTCAATGATTTGAGATTCGATGTTATGAGTTTTTGACGATCTGAGTTTTCGACGATTTGGTGCCGATGATTTGCAATTCCATGAAATGATAATTTGATGATATGAAGTGGAACCTATTATATCATACGCTTTCATAGACAAGCAAAAATAGTTAACCATCGCATAGTTTAACCACTGGCACTATTTTGGACTAAACATTAAATTCATCAATGAAATTACATTCAGTCAGAAGAAGGGACATTATGAAACATAACATCGGTCTGAGATCAGCAGACTGTAAATCTCTTGAATCATTTTGAATGCATCTGTTAGCATTTAGGTGACACGTATACACTTCAATACATGACGTCACTTATGATCTGCCAGTACATTTATAACAGCTCTTGTTAACTTTCACTGTCCCAACAGATGTGGATATTATTACACACTGTCAATGATGCCCACAAAAGGCCTTGTCTCTTCTGGCATGTGTTGTTCCAGGTTCTTCCAGCAATGAAGATCGGGTTATGGGAGAGAGAGATAATACATTTCCTACTGTACAACATCTGAGAAATGCATGGAGTTGCAGATCGCATAGCTCTGGTGTGATATTGACTAGATATTGTATAGTTTTGAGTAAACTGGCTACAAATTTGCTTTTGCATGTTTTTTTTTTCTGAGATGATGTTAGGAATACCCCAGTAAAGCTGAATATAAAAAGTGTCATAACTGTATTTTTAAACAAAAAAATCTTTATTAAATTATTATGCATGACACAAACAATCATACATTTATATAGATGAAAGCAAACTATATCAACATAATTTTAGCTGAAAACCATATTGACATAATTTTAGTTGCAAACATTATACATCACTTATAATCTTTCCAGTCATTGTCAAACATTATGTACCTCATTCAAATCCTGCCTTCTTTTAAACCTCATTCCTTCCTCTTCCACATTTCCCATTTTTTTCTATGTAATTTGCTCCTACTTTTTTCTAAACATCATCATTCCAGATGTTTTATCCCCGTCTTAACATGAATCACATGACTGACAATAAATTTTGATTCTCATGTGTGCTCTTTTATGAAAGGGGTCACAATGCCTTCCCCAAATTTATTTTGTTGACATTTGTTTACTGGGAAAGTCAGACTGGGCCAAAAAGTGCCCATTTTCAGAGGAGGCCTGGGGAGAAAAGCTCTACAATCACAATCTTTCAAAACCAAGTACAGATATTTTCAATCACACAGTATCATGTTACACAACAAAACATGAGTGAAAAAATGTTGTACTGAGAAAAACATAGAACGTATGTTTCATCGTAGTGTGCAACGAAAATGAATAACATGTGTCAATAGGACAGAACGAACTAACCCCCCACCTAAACACGCTGTTCAACCTCAGCCTCTCCACAGGCTATGTGCCCATAGAATGGCACACAGCAATGGTTATTCATTTCCAAAAAGAAAGGGTCACAACTAACCCTGGTAACTATCTCCCCATAAACCTGACTAGCCTGGTCTGCAAGGCTATGGAGCACATCATCATGGAACTCATTAACAAAGACATTGGGAACCTCTAAACACTTGACCCAACCCAGTTCGGCTTTGTTAAGGGCAGATCATGCCTCCAAAACCTGGTTGACTTCTTCGAGACAGTAACCAAGGCCATAGACGAGGGAAAGGTAGTTCACACAGCCTACCTTGACCTCGCCAAGGCTTTCAACACCATTCCCCACTCAGGTATTACAGAAAAACTCACCAGCCTGAACATAAACCCCTACGTCATGTCATGGGTTACCAACTGGCTTACAGACAGAACTCACATGGTAAGAATAGCGGGCTCCAGGTCCGACTCTAAACCAGTCACAAGTGGTGACCTACAAGGCACGGTCCTGGGACCCCTACTTTGGCATATACTTTTAAGAAGTACAGGCAAACACAGGAGGACTATGGCTAACTAAGTTCGCCGATGACTGCAAACTGCGAGCCATAATTGACTCTCCGGCTGACACGGACATCCTCCAAAAAGGCCTTACTGAGACGGACACCTGGTGTCAAAGTAATGGCCTCAAGCTAAATGCCAAAAAATGCCTAGTCATCCCGTTTGGGAGAAACAAAACACCCATGAATTACCACATAGGTGGCACCCCCCTTAATAGAGAAGAGGTAATAAGAGATCTGGGGACCCAGTTAGATAGTAATCTCTCCTTTGACAATCATATTGCCAAAGTAGTTAGGAAATCCTTCTATGTGGCCCATCTAATTACTAAAGGGTTCGCATCTAGAAATAAAGAGGTTATAGTGCCCCTCTACTTGTCACTCATTAGACCCATGATAGAGTACAATGCCCCATTTGGGATGTACCTCACAAGACACTTCCAACAGCTGGAAAGACCACAAAAGTACCTCACCAAGAGGATTACTGGTCTCAAACATATGTCCTATGCAGCCCGTCTGAAAAAACTCTGGCTGTACTCAATGGCATATCGCTTACTCAGAGGTGATCTCTGCCTGACTTACAAAGCCATGTCCAACTCAGAATTAATGGGCATGCTCCACCTAAAGAAATCCAAGTCACTGCGAGGCATGTACTCTAGCGAGCTAGACCTCGCCACAACAATAAATAGAACATGCTGGAGGGTTAGATTCCTGTCACAGAGACTCCCCATGCTTTGGAACAAAATTCTGAATTACATCAGGTAGAGCCCGTCACTAACACTCTTTAGGAGAAACCTTGACGAGTGGATGGGTAACAGAAAAAAACACCCCTGGGATCACTTCATTGGCTCTGCTTGACAGAGGATCAGTTAATTAATCAATGGGGCAGCGAAAGCTGACACACACACTGGCTAGGCTTATAAATGCCCTCGGGCAGATAACCTAGTACCTCCCTATGAACATATGAGTTGAAGACAATATGAGAGGAAAAACTCAGTAGTCATATTATTTGTTACATAGATTGTTATGTGATAGATGAGACCTGAGACAATTCTAATAAGATATTTAAAGAGATATTAGAGATTACATGATTAGAGACAGTGAGGAGAAATTGAGTAGTCTAGTTTGAGAGATGGTGTTCGTATTATGGTTATAGAAGGAAGAAGGATAGAGAGAAGGAGATTATAAAATTAGTGCAGGGTAGGGTGTCTTCAGGTAGCTTAGGTGAGCAAGGAGTAAAGAAGAAAGTGCTGCAGAGATGAAGTGGATAAGGTAAGGTAGTGGGAAAAACAAACAAAAAAAGATGTGGAGCAGCAGAAGGCTGGAGAGGGTTGTGAAGTGTGATTTAGGTTGAAAGGGGTGAGTTAAGTATAGTGAGTAAGTTCAGCCAGAATTAGCACAGGAGCATGTCCAAGATTTTGTAAAGTATTCTTTTAGGGAGCATTTAAAGGTGGGTAGGTTGGAAGTAGTTCTGGTGGTTATAGGTAAAGAGTTAATTTTTTTTGCTACTGAGTATGAGTCTTTGTATGAGTATAGGCTTTGTCCAGGGGATTTGTTCGGTTTATTTATGGTGAGGAGTTGTTTTTCTTCTGATCAGAGTTTTTCTAGGGAGATATATGTTGATTAAAGGAGCAAGAGCTGGCAGGCTAATGGTTTGTGTATGATTTTATGTATTGTTATAAGCTGAATGTAGTAGAGGTAAAGGGGGGGGATATACAGCTTGTTTTGCTTGTCTCACAGATGCTCAGCAAATATGCTACAACTCATGTGTTGAGTACACACATGCTTTTAACATGTAGTTGAGCATGTCATCTTAGGAGCTGATAACACGATGTGAAATTCAAATAAAAATGAACAACCCCTCAGTTCAAAGTACAGTTCTTTCAAAAGCCATTTCAAATAGTTAAAAATGAAAAAACCGACCATCCACAGCCGATTTTTGCAAACAAGACTAATTACAAAATAAAAATAGGTAAGCACTTTCATGCATTAAATGCACTTCTTCAGACCACAACATAAAAACAACTAAAACTCAATTCAAATATATAGCACACAATGTAAAACACAGTAAAAGCAAACTTTTCTTGCACAAGGGCAATTCCCCTTGCCCTCCCCATGTGGGTGAGGTTGGGCTTCACTTCCCCTCACAACCCCATTACTTTACCAATCTCAGTATAAAGTCACTGCACCTTGGATAAAGAGCACCATCTTACACAGGCCAAAATAAACTCCTCACTCTTTCTGCAGATGTCTGATTGGTGCAAGCAAAACACAGTACACAGTACATCTTAAGCTGTAAGACATCACCGAAGTCTAAAGCAAACAACTACCACCTCAAGCCTCTATGCTTGATCAGGCAGTAAACAGGCTTTTATGAAATGAATAAGGAGTGTAGGCCTTTAACTACAGAAGTTGTAATGATGTGAGTATTTCAAATCCTGGACAAATGTATAGTCTAGATGTTTAAAAGTGTTAGGGCTGGCCAGCGAAAGGAAGGGTTTCTCTTGCAGAGATTCAGCATTTGACCGTTTTCATTTTTCCCAGACTCGTCAGTGAGTAGTATTAACTGTGGTTTAATCTGCATATCTGCACTGGATGGAATGTGTATTAGAAGCACAATTTCTTCATGCTGCATGATTTCTCAAGTTACATACTGTTGCCATGTTACAAACAGTGGGAACTAGATTTCCCTGCGTACATTCCGATGTGACACAGACTAAAATATTTTATTCAGTAGCAGAACCATTATTACTTTCTATGCTTTGCTTCTGTTGTTAAGGTAGATTGTTTCAGTGAGATGAGATAAGGTGCAAACCAAAGATATTTAGGAGTTTTTTATATCAGCATATAATCAAATGGTTTTCTAAGATTAATAAGATGGTGATATCACATTTGTTTTATTTCTTTATGCATCTGATGAGTCATTTTAATGAGGGAGAACTGACCAAGTTTTCTTTAGAGAATTCATGTCTCCTAATAGCCTATGCTGCCCTAGACAGTCAGTTATTTTATTTTTTTTATTCATAGATTTATTCTTTTAGAGCCCAAATTATGTTATCTTGTCCTACTTTATCTTCTCCAGCCAGTCGCCTCCATGACCTGTAACACATTCTCTTTCATTATGTACATACTGGCACACAGAAGGCAGCTGTAAAATCTGTGTGATATCCAGGGTGCACTACCTAACTTGTGTAAATATGTTAGTAGCCTTACACACATATATATCTATCTGTGTGTGTGTGTGTGTGTGTGTGTGTATGTATATATGTATATATATATATATATATATATATATATATATGGGTCTATTATATAACTTCGAAAACACACATCTTCGAAATTAGACTGTAGACCCGCACTTCCGCAAACTGATAAAAAATCTATAAAACATTGTTTTTAAAGGGGGGCAAGCCCCCCTGCACCCCAGTGTGGGGGGCTGTGCCCCTCACACACTCCCTACTTAAATATACCAACTCCAAGATCACACTACAGTGGGGAAACACGTAAACTCCCTTTCCCCAGTGTGATTCGACACCCATGTTCCTTAACTGTTCATTGAACCGTTCTTCGCAGAAGTGCACTTTTGCTTCAGTGCACTTTCGCGAAACCGAAAATCCACTGTTTGTTTTCGAACAAGCGGATTTTCGGTGTCATTAGTCCCATGTATATATATATATATATATATATATATATATATATATATATATATATATATATATATATTATAGAGAGAGAGAAATACACACAGACACACACACACACACATATAATATAGAACATTTCCTTGTCATATTCACACTGTTTTAAACAGGACATTTATATAAAACCAGATTGCAACATCCTAGTATATGATAGTGTGCTTTTTATTTCAAGCTAACACTGTTAGCTACTTCGCTAGATGAGGAGAGTTATCTTGTTTCAGTATAACTTGTTTCAGGTCTCCTGGCTATAAAAAGTGTTTCACTGATGTATATAGTGTATTTTACATATATTCTGTTTAGTAGTGCCGTAATGTAATAAGGGGCGGCCACGGTGGTGCAGTGGTTAGCGTTGTCGCCTCACAGCAAGAGGTTCTCCGGTTCCTCCAGGTGCTCCGGTTTCCTCCCACATCCTAAAGACATGCTGTAGGTGGATTGGACACTCAAAAATTGGCCCTAGGTGCGAGTGTGTGAGTGTGTGTGCCTTCTGTGGAAGGTTGGGCGCCGGGCTGGCAACTTGACACCATAAAACTCCACTGCCAATCATGTGTGGACAGTTGATGCGCTGTGGCAACCCCTAACTGGGAAAAGCCGAAAGAAGAAGAAGTGATGTAATGTACCATACTCTGTGTTACCACAACTGCTGCTCATTTTTTTTTTGTTTTTTTTTTTACCAGAGTTTGTATTCAGATGTGAAAATTGCATACTGTGTCCAATAATATCTCCTTGCTATGAACTCAGTATTGGTTAACATGTTTAATATTGGATTGCATGGATTTATTTCTATTTTTGGAGATTTTCTCCTTGGTTCTTCACTGAAAGTGAAATAAAACCCAGTAATCAAATCATGCATTAAAAAGAAAACTAGTAGAAGTTGTATAAGGCAGCCACCTCTCCCACCTTCAGCCTATTCCTGCTGGAATCCTAAGATGCATTAACTGCTTCAGTTATCACTGCATCTATAGCCCATGTTATTAATCTATTAATAGATTTCATATATCAGGCAGCCTGTCTGTGAAAAAGAACTGTGTTCTGTTCAGAAGCTTGTGATGCCCCCACCCCAACTTTCTCTGCTTTTAGACGTGAGGGCAAAGGCATCACGTATACCTTCTAGTACCTTCTGTATGCAAATTAAACCACCAGTATATCTTGTCTTTTCCGGTTAAAAAGTTTTATCTCCTTTAACTTCACCTGATATGTCATACCCTCCGTTATTCTCTTCATCCTGTTTGCAATCCCCTGTACCATTTCCAGCAATGTAATGCCATTGCCACCTTTTAGGTAATATCTCCACTTTACTTAGATAAAATCCTCTATTATGTACTGCTAGTGTTGTTACTGTCCACGGAGACTGAAACATTTTCCATGTCCTGCATAAGCTCAGACAGTTGTTTTAAATAGGGATGGATTTAAGACAGCACTGGTTACCTTTTTACCATTCTTTCTTTCAGATGACCAAACATTGAGGTGAATTTGTTTGGTCTGACATGATCTAATTGCTGTAAATGTATGCTAGATTTCATTTAGCAGGCTGTTTCACCTAAGAAAATGTATAAGCCTTTATTTTGATAACATTTCTATTGTTTCCCCCACCTATGAACATAGTTTCGCTGAACTGTAATCTCCATCAGTGCTCTTTCCTCCACTTTTTAAAATGGCCAGTATGACTCCTTGTTTTTCTAGTCCCTTCAGCCCATTTTCTCCCCAGGCTACCTGTTGTATAGCTGTGTTAGAGTTTTGCAAAAAAGTGAGTGTCCCTTTTCAGATTCAACAAGATACTGTCTGATCCATATGCCTTAACTTTTCTCAAGTACCAAAAACTGCCATTTTTTTCATTAATCATTTCCTTGACTGTCTGTATTCCTATGATCCTGTCCTAGCTCCCATGAACGGTGCCCTTCTTTCTGCTTCATTTATGAATAGTGTTGTAATAAAAATTGTTTACAATTTTACCTGCGTTTTTAGCATCCTGTTCATTTTCTTTTCCTAATCTGGTTTCCCTCCCTGCATATTTGTGTCTCTAAAGTTAGCCTTCTTCCTTTTCTTATTTGCTGTTATTTTTTCCTTCATATTGCGTTTTGCCTTCTTTATGCATTTTCTGCCGTTTTTCTTGTCCCCATATAACCCCTAAAAATGTGTCTCCTCCTTATCCTCCCAGTCCTGGCATCTCCTTTCCTTTGGTTCTGTGGTCAGTCTTGCTTTTATAGCAGTCTTGACATTATTTATTTATTTATGTTTGCCTTTTTCCAAACCTCTTCAGACTATCCTTTTTGTGGTTTCCCATAGCTCCTCACCTTATGCATACGTTTTGTTTATGTGCACTGTATAGTTTTATGTGCTTCTTCATATTGTCAGACCTTGGTCTTTGTGGTTCTTTCTGGGTTCTTTATCATAGCGAATGAGAACTTTCCTGTTGTGTGGTCACAGTCAGCTATTGACATATTTGCTTCATTCTACCTACAGAACATAAGAACAAGGAGTCTTTCTTTCATTTTTCAAGCTGATGCTTTTTGATCAAAATCTTCAAGGTCAGATATTTTGTCTGTTCTGTTTGTTACTTTAATCAGGGGATATTCAAGATTCACCAGGTAGTCTGAAGTTGCCTTTTATAATAGGAACACAGGAGCAATCCTAAGCAAGCAGTCATGGGGACCATAAGATATCTAACCATATATACCTTCAAGGTTCATAGGTAGGTACTAGACTATCGGCCCAAGGGCCTAAGTAAGCCTAGCCAACAAGGTTCCCTGGCTTACGCCACCCAAGAAAGTTATTTTCCTGTGCTCCTGTTGAGCAGCACCACAGAAGTGATCCCCGGGGTGTATTTCCTATTTCCCATCCACTCATCAAGATTTTTCTTGAAGAGTGCTAATGATAAATGGGTAGCTTGCTCCAGTGTATGGGAAGTCTCTGGGACAGGAATCTATCCCTCCAGCATGTCCTTTTTATTGTGGTAAAAAGTTTAGGTCCCTAGAGCGTGTAGCTTGGAGGGATTGGGATTTCTTAAGGTGTAGCATGTCCAACAGCTCTGGATTTGACATAGCTTTATATGTTAGGCAGAGATCACCTCGGAGTAGGCAATATGCTACAGAGTAAAGCTGGAGTTTTTTGAGACGGTCAGTGTAGGGCATCTGTTTGAGGCCAGTAATCCTCTTTGTGAGGTACTTCTGTGGCCTTTCCAGCTGCTGCAGATGTCTTGTGAGGTACATTCCAATACTCTATAATGGGTCTAATGAGAGTCGAGTAGAGGGGAACAATGACCTCTTTTTTCCTGGATGAGAGCACTTTTGTGATGAGGTGTGCCACATAGAAGGATGTCCTGACTACTGTGGTGATATGATTATCAAAGGAGAGACTACTGTACACCTGGGTCCCAAGCTCTCTTATCACACATTTGGCATTAAGTAGACTGCTGCCTATGTGGTAGTTCATGGGTACAGAGTTTTAAACAAAGGGGATGACGATGCACTTTTTGGCATTGAGCTTGAGGCCATGGCTCTGACACCCGGCATCTGTCTCAGTGAGGCCCTTCTGTAGGATGTCCACATCATTTGGGGACTCAACTATGACTCCTAGTTTGCAGTCATCTGCAAACTTCATTAGCCAAAGGCCTTCTGTGTTCGCCTGTACTTCAGAGAAGTAGATGCCAAACAGGAGAGGTCCCAGGACTGAACCCTGTGGTACTCCACTTGTCACTGGCTTGAAGTCAGATTTGGATTTTGCAACTTTTACAGTGTGGGTTCTGTTAGTGAGCCACATCTTGTGACGTAGGGATTTATACCTAGTTTAGGGAGTTTAGCTATAATTCCAGAATGGGGGGTGGTGTCGAAAGCCTTGGCAAGATCAAAATAGGCTGTGTGAACCACCTTACCCTCGTTTATGGCTTTGGTGACTGCCTCAAAGAAGTCAGTCAGGTTCAGAAGGCATGATCTGCCTTTCACAAACCCAAACTGGGTGGGGTCCAGAGTTTGGAGGTTACCAATGTCTTTGTTTATGAGTTCCATGATGATACGTTCCATGGCCTTACAGACCAGGCCCGTCAGGCTAATAGGGCGATAGTTCCCAGGATCAATGGTGGCTCCCCCTTTGTGGAGTGGGATAACTGTTGTTGTGTGCTATTCAGTGGGCACAAAGTCTGATGTGAGGCTATGATTGAACATGGTGCTTAGGTGGGGAGACAGTTCGTTTTGAAGTTCATGTAAAACGCAGCCTGGGATGTTGTCCGGTCCCATGGATGCTGTGTTTTTGGCTTTAGAGAGTGCAGCTTTTACCTGCATAGTTGTGATTACAGGGACTCTGCATTTTTCCTGTATAGATATGGGCCCTTTAGGGGGTGAGAGGGGGGTAAAGTTAGCACTGAACCTATCTGCCAGGATGTTGGCAATATCAGTTGGTTCTGTAATTTTCATGCAGTTGTGCTATAACTCACAGCAGATCTGGGTGTTGCCATTGAGATTCTTGAGATAGCTATAGAATGCTTTGTGGTTGCATGTGGTATAAATATCTTTTTAAGTTTTTGTTTCTGCCAGCTTATGTAATAAACTCATAACATCATTGGTAGAAACAGAATCAGGGCCTACAGAGGCAGTCACCAAAGCCATAAACGAGGGTAAGGTGGTTCACACAGCCTATTTTGATCTTGCCAAGGCTTTCGACACCATCCCCCATTCTGTCCTTAGAATCAGTGGTGATTTTGTTTTCATAGCTAGCTTTGGAGGATCTTATAAGGGATCTCAGCTTCTTACTGAGGCTGACCAGGGAGCTCCTCCACTCATGGGATTTTACTCCTTTTTGCAACAGTTTCTTCCTTCTGTTGTAGAGTTTGTTTATGGCAGGGGACCACCAAATTGGCTTTTTTTTTTGGAGGATAGGGTCTTTGTTCTGTTTGGGATAGCACAGTCCATGCACTCGTGTAAGTGCTTATAGAGGGCATTTGTGTAGGATTCAGTAGTCGTGGCTGTATTGTCCGTCTGTATGGGTGTCATGAAGTTCGTTATTTGTGTCTTAAGAAGCATGAAGTTGGCTTTGGAGAAATTTTTTACCATGGTTTCCTTAATGGTGGGGGTGGGATGTGGATATCTAGGGTGATTAGCTTATGGTTGGATCTGACCAACGAGGAGTTGACTTCAGGTGTGGAACACCAGTCACTAATGTTGGTAATGACTAGGTCTAAGATATTGTTGCCCCTGGTGGGGGTGTAGATAAGTTAATCCAGGGCATTGGAATTTATGAATTCCAGAAAGTATTGAGTGAGGTGTTGGTACATGAGTAGTTTTCCCAGTTAATGGTGGGGTAGTTGAAATCGCCCATTATTAGGGTGTTTGGTTGAACCCTAATATTTTCCAGTATATCAAGAAAAGAGGAGTGGGAATCATGGGGCATGAAGAAGGATCTGTAGCAAGCTACAATTTGGAATGCAGTTTTGCCCAGAGTTAGTTGCACTTGGATAACCTCAGATGCATTATGCTGAGCAACTAGCCTGGAGTTGTGGCTATCCTTAATGAATATGGACACATTTCCGCCTTTGGTGTTCCGGTCTAGGTTAGATGGCCGAAAAGTGTGATATGAGTTATAGCCTGGTAATGCAGGGGTGCTCTTTGGAGCCTTGAACCAGGTCTCAGTCACTGCACAAATATCGATGTTCTCCATTTTAAGGAGTGCCTTGAGGGAGTGCATTTTGAGATTTAGACTTCTAGCATTGAGTAGCATTGCCCTCAGTTTTTGCTTGCCTGTTCCTGTTAGGGTGGTGAATTTGTCATTTGAACCTTGCCTAAAAAAGTCACTATAGGGGTGGCAAGAGCCTTAGCCAGTATCCATAATCCCAGGGGTGACAGGTGCAAGCCATCTCTGGCAAAACATCGTGGTCTGTCAACCATGTTGTCCCAGGCAGACAGATACGAGATCCCCTTAGAATGACATCAGAAGCTTAGCCAATTGTTGAAGTCAGTCATTTTGTCCTTGTACTGCAGTATCATTCTGGGCAATGGCAGGATGCTACTCAGTGCTAGGATCATATCTGCCTGTGCTCTTCCATGTCTCTTTTCTTGTAGTCCAGGGGGGGTACATCTCAGGTCATTCACACCAACATGGACAATGACAGGGTCATATTTGTACTTGTTTTGGAGTGACCTGAGTGCGTAGGTTATGTGGCGGATCTTGGCACCCTGCAGGCAGCTGACAGTAACCTTCTCCTTGTTTAGCCTGGTGAGAGGGACATCAGTGTGTCTGACTATAGAGTCACCTATGACTAGTGTGTTGGGTAAGTTGGTTTGCCTTATGGGCTATGGTTGAGTGGCACACTGAATCTGTGGGCTATGTGTCATTTGGGTTGTGTTAGAGGGTGGAAGTTGCTTGTATTTGTGCTTTGGAGGTCTCTGTTGCTTGAGCAAATTATTATTGAGAGCCTCCGCGAATGTTTTTTTGTTTCTGTGTGCGGATTTTGGTGGTGTAGGTTTAGTGGGACTATGTGATGAGTGTGGTGTGGTGCAAGTATTTACCTTCTCCTCTTGACTGTCAAGTTCAGTCTTGGTTGGAGAGAGCTTTACCTCCAGTTTGGCTAGATAAGTGCATCTCTCACAGGTTATAGTGTTGGGTGGTAGGAGAAGAGGGTTGTCTGTGTACATGAGGCAATTTCTACATTGCCCCAAGATGCCCAGATTCATCAGATAGACAGGAGAGAACACTGGGAGCTGACCCTTGGACATGCCTGAATAAAAAACTATTTCCCTCTAGACAAGTGAGGAAAGTGAGTACAAGAGCTGTTTTTCTGTGAGCAAGTGAGGAAAGTAAGTACCAAACTGTTTTCCTCTACATAATGAGGAAAGTTGGGTTAAGTTATTGCCTCCCATTACAATCACTTAATATTGCTCACCTCACAAATCAGGCAGGGCTGTACATAACTGTAGTGTAAATGTATGTCTACCATTCCACCATCAAAGCTAGCCTTAAAGGTAGTCAGCCTACACTTTGTAATGTAGTGGTAACTTATTCCATAAGCTGGCAATATGTTGAGTTAGGAACCTCTACCACTAGCTAATTTTGTTCATTTATCAGTGTAAATATAATTCCCTAGTGAAACTGAGACACAGGTCACTTCATAGCAGCCTGTATGTTACCGAGTATAAAGAAATTCCTATAACTCTGTAAGAGTAGTAAAAGGATTTATGGCCTTAACTTTCTTGGTTAGAAATCTTTGTGGGCTTTCCAGTTGACGTACATACTTGCATTTAGCATACCAAAAGGGTGATAATGGGTCTGATAATGGAGGAGTACAGTGGTAGGATAGCTTTTTTAGATCTTGAAGATATTCTCCTGGAAATCAACTAGGCCACATCTTAGCATTTTCTGACTAGTATGGATATTTAGAGACATATTCTCAGCTTGAAGTCATCAGCAAACTTGGTCAGCCACACTTCTGGGATATTGATGTCTACACAGTAAGTGCCTAACAGCAGAGGGCCCAACACTGATCCTTGTGGTATCCTACTAGTTAAAATTTTATATCACAGAAGGTGCCAGCAACTTTCATAATTTTAGATTTATTGAACAGCCAATTTACAGTCCAGTGGGCAATGTAGGGGTTTATCTTAAGTTTGTCTAATTTTTCAATAATAGCAGCATGGATAATAGTGTCAGCAGCACAGACCCGCTCTAATTAATCAGAGCATACAAAGGACCACTGCCCACAGTCTTCGTAACCTTTCAAAGTAGCTTACTAGGTTACGAAGACAAGACCTGCTCTTCACAAAACCAAACTGATTGGGGTTTAGAACCACTTCAGTTGCTTGTGTGTACTGAAATGAGTTTCACTAAAATATGGTTTGTAGCTTTCCATATAAGGGTGGGTGAGGCTGCTATTATATTATATTAATTATAGAAGAACTCTGTGCATTGTTGGACATATTCTGTAGTTTCCTGATATAACTGAAGGAAAGTCTGTAGTTTCCTGTGATATCTGCAGCAACTTTAAGGTCTTATTCTGCTTTATATTCTCTTAATTGCTGCTCATCTTTGATAGTGTCCATTTTTATCCCTAATTATCCCACCAATAACTTGCACTTCATTTAGGTGATATGTAAAATAATAATAATAGCAGATCCAAAGGAATCACCACAGGAGGAGAATTACCTTAAAACTTGCATATCTTTATTTTGGTACAGGAAAATGAGTGCTTTCGCGTAGCAAACTACGCTTCTTCAGATGTAATTCTAAAATAAAAACACTGCTGTTTTATACAAAACTTTTTGGCGCGCTTGCCAAAAATTCAATTAACTTAATTGATTAATTAATCAATTCAAACACTTAAAGATATAATCACTGAATCTTAGTAACTGCGCAAAGCACAGAGCTTTAAAAATGCAATCCAAAAGCACATTTAATGGAAACATTAGCCTAAAAAACAATGATTGTAACAATTGAAGCAGAGTCTTACTATTCAATAGTAAATTCAAACCAAAATCTACATGCTGTCTATTTAAGAATTGTAAATAATGAACATGTAAACAAACCATTTTTTAAAAGCCCGATTCTTTTAAAACCAATGTTATGAATGTTGTTTGATAGCGTAATCATGTGCTGCAGTTGAGTAAAGTGCGATCCGTGCTATAAATTATAAAGCATGCAGACCAAGAAAGTATGCTTGCCTCTAAAAAATACATAGCAAAAAAATTTTTTAGAACAAAATCATTAGCATGATCGTCATTAAATATAACGGATATTGTTTAATATTAACAATCGAACATTTATTCAACTTGTGATGTTTTACTTGGATATCCTCCTATCTCTGCATGTACAAGTAGAAACAGAATTGCAATCTGAAACATAATAAATTTTAGATAAGTTTATCATTTGTAATATCTATGGAAACCTCAACACCAAACCATAGGTTTAAACACCAATTCTTTTCAAAATGAGACTGTTAATGACACCGGTAGCATATCGCTGTGCTTTAATAAAATGCTGTCCGTGCAACGAACAGTGACGCTTGTAAATAAATATGTGTCACATATAAAAATGTATACGGAAAAGATGCTAAGGTGAAATAAGTATATGTTATCACTTAATATAAAAATTCATTGCTTGTTGAAAATAAAATTATGGAACTTATATTGTTACGATTGTATCTAGTCCTGTATATCTAAATACGTAGAAATAAACAAAATGATTGTCAAAAATCTACTGCCTAATGACAAGTTGTATTATTTTGTGTCCTCATAGTCACCTCATAATTAAATAAAGCTAGTGCCATCCCATAACAATACATTGACTATCAATCAAATTCAGTTGATAACAAATAACAAAGCCTCAGAAACATGAAAAAATGTTAGTGATAACCTTTTCAGATTATAAGAGAATTTTTTTATTAAGAAATAAAATAAAACCATATTAAGTACCAATTAAAAACAATATTAATTATTCTTGTTTAAATTACATAAATATTTGTTTATATAGATAAATCACATAGTGTTAAACTAAGAATTATAAAAATTGTTAAAAATATATAAAATTACCAAAGTGTATCAATTCATTATAAAAAATTCCTGTCTTAATTACTATCAATTGCTCTCTTAGTTAAATACCAATGCATGGATTATGTATATATCAAAAAATATAATATTTATAATTATTTATTGAGATCACAATAATGATAGTAACATCAAATATGCCTACTAGATTAGATCATGTAAATGTATGGAAAGAGAGAACCATAAAGGATGTATATAATATAATAATAAAGTAAGCTGTTAATAAAAACAAAAACTTTATTATAATTTCCTATTATTAAGAATGGGTTTGATGGATACAAATTGATTGATACCTGGATGAATATGTGCCTTTAAGATAAAAATCCATTTTAATTCAATGCTTGCCAATTAATTAATATTATCTCCTTCTCTGAGATTTTGAGCAACTCTCTCCATAACTTTAAAACTAAAAGTGTGCGTTTTAAATTCTATTACGTGTTTTGCTAGGGCATTATGTTCATGTCCTTTTTTGATGTCATAGTAATGGTTATAGATCCTGTCTCTGAGTCTCCTCTTAGTCAAGCCCACATAGAATGCATCACAATTATCACAAGTTGCTAAATAAATGAGGTTCATACTATTACAATCACTGTAGTATTGTGGTGTAAATGTAAAAAAACCTTCAGGATGTGAAAAACAGAGATTCTTAGAAATATACAAACACATGTGACAATGGCCACAGGGAAAAGTACCCTTCGGTGTGGTTCTTTCAATACCTTGTGAACTAGTCTTTTCTATACAGAGTAGCTGTTTTAAATTGTTACAATTTCTGTAACTAAATCTGGGACTGTCACCTACTATAGTCTTGGTAAAAGAATCCATAATTAATACATTCTAGTTTTTACTGACTATTTTATTAAGAGAAATGATGTCACTAGTATATTTAGTAACATAAGATAATTTCTCTGTGAATTTCCCTTTTCTGTATCTCATGGAATGGGGAGTATAGCTCACATCGCCTTGTACTTGTTTAAGGCCAACATTCATAGAGTTGAAAATTTGTTATTTGCATTTAGTAATCAAGGTATTAGAATATCCTCTTTCTTTAAATAACTTCTCAAGCTCATTCATTTCTGAGTGTAGAACTGTACGGTCACTACATATCCTAGCTATCCTATGTAGTTGGCTAAGAACTATGCCTCAAAAAGTAAACCTGGGGTGCATACTTTCATATTTGAGTAATGTATTCCTCCAGGTAGGTTTCCGATATAATGAAGTAACAATCTTTCCATAAAAATCAAATGTCAATGTTAAATCTAAGAAATGTACCTGTGCGTGTGAAGTCTCAACTGTAAACCTTAAGAAAGAGGAAGTAGTTTCTAATTCTTTTATAAAACTAATGCATTCTGCCTCAGTACCTTCCCAGACGAAAAGGACGTCATCCACAAATCTCTTATATAATTTTAGTCTCCTAAACTGTGCATGTTTAAACAAGTAGTTACGTTCCCAATGATATACAACAAGATTAGCATAACTATTAGCACAGGGGGTGCCCATGGCAACCCCCCATTTTTGTAAGTAATATCTATCTTGAAATACAAAGACCTTATTATTAAGTACCAAGTCTAATAAGTGATTTATTAAAATTTGTCTGTTATTGCTATAATGGGAGCATGTAACTAAAACTTCTCTAATGGCTTGGAGACCCAGGTCATTCGGGATGCAAGTAAATAAGTCTTTAACATGCATTGTTACAAGCAAATAGTTATTAACTGTTTTATCTAGCTTAAAATCTGTCAGGAAGTCTATCAATTGATAGGAATTTCTGAGAATGTTAGGAATATCATTCACTATGGGTCTTAAAAGGCATTCTATAAATGAGGAGATGGTGGAAGTAATCCACTGTTCACTAGAGACAATGGGTCTCATTGGAACAGGATTAACCATTTTGTGTATCTTAGGCAAGCCTTTAATGATAGGGATTGTTGGAAATTCCATGAGGAAATATTCATATGTCTCACAGCTTATCTGGCCACACATTAATAAATCATACAGGTCAGTTTGTATATCCTTAATGATTCTTTTCACAAAATCATAAGAGACCAAATCGTATGTACTGCCGTCCGATAGAAGTGTGGTCATGGTATGGATGTAGTCTGATGTATTCATTATCACCACCGCCCCACCTTTATCTGCTGGCTTGATAGTAATATGTGCATTTCTTTTCAAATTATAAAGTGAATCTTGTTCTGCTTTGGTAACATTGAAAAAACTGCATCTTTTTCTGTTCTGGGCAAACCATTCATAAAAATCTTTTTCGCACATTTTCAAGAAACTTTCTACATTATGTGGCATTAAAGGCACAAAATTACTTTTACGTTTAAAGAAAGGTTTTAAATCATCAGTGCTCATTGAATTATTGTCTTTAAAAAGAATTTTCAGCGAAACATTTCGACAAAATAATCTTAAGTCAGTTAACACCTCATTTAAATTGCTGGTTTGAGAAGGAATGAAGTTAAGGCCTTTGTTTTATCTGAATCTGATATCTCATTATTGAACAATGTCAGATAAATTGTACACTAAAGAGTTCAATTTCTTGGATTCCTTGTCAATCCGTATTTCTCTTCTGAGCCCTTCCTCTTTCGTGGACCCCTGCTGTTGGAACGACCTCTCCACCCCGTTTGCTGTTTCACCGGAAAAGGTAAAAAACAGTTAGTGGCAGGAGCCAGGTTTTGCTCCTGCATGAATAAAAGTTTTAATGGCTTGTTGATTGGGGGAGGGGTGTATCGCTGGGGAAACTAGCACCATTAGAATCATTGGAAGAAAAGTTACTGGTCAGCGTATTATTATTTACAGTCTTGTTCGAAAGAGAAGCAGGAAAGGAAGCAGTAGTAAACTCAACAGCAGCTCTTTGCAATACTGAATTAGATAAAGCCGATATATCTTCTTTGCTAGCTGTATTAGATGTTGTCATTGACCGAGCATTTTCTGTCCTTGGCCACAGAAACACCTGGCCGAGAGCAAAGTCATCAGCATCTCTCACAAGCTTCTTATGCTTGATTTGCTTTAACCTTTCACTAAATAAATGCACCTGTGACCAAACATTCTCCAACCTCTTAGTGAAATATTCTGCTTTAGAACGCTCAAGAATGTTACTTTGTTGTGAATCTATTTTGTTCCGTAGTTCAGATTCAAGTGGTGCAAAATATTTCAGCAAAAGCTTAATATAGCTGAAACAATGAAACTTCATAGCAGCCTGTAGGTTACCGAGTATAAAGAAATTCCTATAACTCTGTAAGAGTAGTAAAAGGATTTATGGCCTTAACTTTCTTGGTTAGAAATCTTTGTGGGCTTTCCAGTTGACGTACATACTTGCATTTAGCATACCAAAAGGGTGATAATGGGTCTGATAATGGAGGAGTACAGTGGTAGGATAGCTTTTTTAGATCTTGAAGATATTCTCCTGGAAATCAACTAGGCCAGATCTTAGCATTTTCTGACTAGTATGGATATTTAGAGAAATATGCTCAGCTTGAAGTCATCAGCAAACTTGGTCAGCCACACTTCCGGGATATTGATGTCTACACAGTAAGTGCCTAACACCAGAGGGCCCAACACTGATCCTTGTGGTATCCTACTAGTTAAAATTTTATATCACAGAAGGTGCCAGCAACTTTCATAATTATAGATTTATTGAACAGCCAATTTACAGTCCAGTGGGCAATGTAGGGGTTTATCTTAAGTTTGTCTAATTTTTCAATAATAGCAGCATGGATAATAGTGTCAGCAGCACAGACCCGCTGTAATTAATCAGAGCATACAAAGGATCACTGCCCACAGTCTTCGTAACCTTTCAAAGTAGCTTACTAGGTTACGGAGACAAGACCTACCCTTCACAAAACCAAACTGATTGGGGTTTAGAACCACTTCAGTTGCTTGTGTGTACTGAAATGAGTTTCACTAAAATATGGTTTGTAGCTTTCCATATAAGGGTGGGTGAGGCTGCTATTATATTATATTAATTATAGAAGAACTCTGTGCATTGCTGGACATATTCTGTAGTTTCCTGATATAACTGAAGGAAAGTCTGCAGTTTCCTGTGATATCTGCAGCAACTTTAAGGTCTTATTCTGCTTTATATTCTCTTAATTGCTGCTCATCTTTGATAGTGTCCATTTTTATCCCTAATTATCCCACCAATAACTTGCACTTCATTTAGGTGATATGTAAAATGTTTTTGGCATGCTAACTACCCCCCCCTCTCCCCATGTTTGAAACATCATTATTTTTCCATGACTGCTGTATATGCCTTTCCAGGGATGACCCTACTGGCTCTTGCAGTTTGTGAGGTTAACATCCATGGTAAGTAGAACTGAGAAATATGTCAGTATTCCTGCGCACATCATTCCCAGTAAGGCCGTATACGGAATGCCACTTAGCAGCTGTGAGCATTCATTGTTCTACACTTTATATATGTTAGTTAGGTAGGCCCTGATTCTGTTTCTACCAATGATGTTATGAGTTTATTACATAAGCTGGCAGAAACAAAAACTTAAAAAGATATTTATACCACATGCAAATGGTGCAGTTGTTGTAAGTTATAATATCAAATAATTTTGTCTAGGCAGAAAAAGCATTGCACATTGATTATCGGTATACACTAGACTGATGACCACAATGGTATTTATAAGCCTAGCCATGAAATCCAACCCAGATGCGTCCCTCTGAATCATGGGTGTTTATTAAGGAGTATGTTAGTTAGGAAGTTTCTAGAGGTAATGTACCTGGGTAGGGGTATGTTAGTTTTGGCATTACTGTCTGCCTGTTTCTATAAGAGACATGGTGGCCAGACCTAGGGTAAATTTCCAAATTTCTATCCATTGGTTCATAGGTTGTTACTAGGCTATCAGCCCTAGGGCCTATACAAGCCTAGCCATAACAATTCCCTGACTATTTCTTCCCACACTATTTACTTCCCTGGACCCCTGTCTAGCAGGGCAACTGACGTGATCCCCGGGGTGAATTTTACACTTAAATAGGGTTAGTGATTGACTCTTCTTTACATGGCTGGAGAGCCTGTTCTAGAACATGAGGATCCTGTGAGACACATATCACTCTTGCCAGCATGTCTTATTTATTTCACAATCAAAATTTAAATCCTTGGATTTAGTGGTTCTGATGCTGTTCATTTTGTGGATATACAAAAGGTACAGCAAAGCTGGTTCCAAGGATGCCTTGTATGTCAAACATAGATTGCCTCCCAGTACCCTCTAGGAGACCGAGTCCAGAGATACAGCTTTAAGGTGATCTATATATTATAAAGTGCATATACCTTGGATTATACTGGTAAGAAGCCTTTGTGGGCATTCCAACTGTTGCATATGTCTGTTCAGGTACATTGCAAAGGGGGCATTATACTCATTGATGCATCTGATAAGGGACGAATAAAGTGGCACTGTGACTTACTTGGTCCATACCTCAGTGCCACACCCTTACTTATAAGTCAGGATGACATACAATGATTTTCGAACTACTTTTGCCACATGTTGATCAAAGGCCGGATTGCTGCCTACATATGTTCCCAGATCCCTAACTACTAGATCAACTCTTAGGGGTATGCTATTGATAGAGTAATTAGCCTGTGTGGCAGTTTTCCCAACTGACACTATAATGTTTTTCTTGGTATTGAGTTTTAATCTGTGACCACGGCACCAATCATTTTTCTGTGTTAGACCCTCTTGTCAAATGTTTGTGTCATGAGTACAATCTGTAATAGCTCCTAGTTTGCAGTCTTCTGCAAATTTGCTCAGCCACAGTCTTTTGACATTAGCCTTTACCTCTGAGAAGTAGGTGCCAAATAGGAGCGCTCCCCACACAGAGCCCTGAGGTACCCTGCTGGTGACCGGTCTCTTAGTGGAGGTGGTCTCACAAACACTAACTTCTTAAGTCCTGCCAGTGAACTAGCTGGCAAGACAGTGAGTTATGAAGGGCTTTATGTTCATTTTGGTGATTTTCCCAACTATATGAGTGAGATATTGTATCAAATGCCTTAGCCAAGTCCAGGTAGGCAGTGTGCACCATTTTCCCCTTATCTATTGCATTGATGACTTTCCCAAAGAAGTCCACTCTGTTTAGTAGGCATGCCTTTCCATTGACAAAGCCAAACTGGGTTCAGTCCAGTGTCTGAAGGTTGTCTTTGTTCCTGTTCATCATTTCCATGATAATTCATCCCATGACTTTGCATGTTAGACTAGACAGGTTAATAGGCCTGTAGTTTCTAGGATTGGTTAATGGTCCACCACTGTGAAGAGCATAACGATTGCAGTCCTGTGTTCTCATGGTACAAAACCTCTTTTGAGTCTGTAGTTGAAAAGTGACTCAAGTGGTTCTGATAGGTCATGTGTCAAGCTATTTATGAGGCATCCTGGGATATTGTCAGGGCACATTGAGGCTGTGTTTTTGGCCTTAGTGAGTGCCGCCAGGATCTGTTTCTTGTTAATAGTCGGGGGGTATTCTAGTAGGCATTTCTTGGGGGAGGCAGTGCAGTGGGGGTGATATTTGAGCTGAATTTGTCAACCAGAAAATTCAGTATGTCACTTTACTCACTGAAGGTGGCACTACTGACCAGCAATTCGGCACACTGATGTGTCCTGCCTTTGAGTTTTTTGACATAGCTGTAGAAGGCCTTGTGGTTGTCCTTATGGTTGTCTTTAGCCTGTGAGGCTATCTTGACCTCATAATTGGCTTTGTTGGACTTAATTAGTCCTCTTAGTTTCCTGTTTAGTTTAATTAGACAGCTCCTATCATTATGGGCGTTGCTGTTCCCAGTTTTAGTCATGACTTTATTCCTTTTGTAGTATACCCTATTTAAGGTTAGGATTCCATTTGTGTAATTTGTTTTTTGAGTTTGTTTTTGGGCTTACTTCTAATAGGTACAGCAGCCTCTATACATGTTGTACAGGGCCTCTGTGAATAATTCTGCATAGGTTGCCTTGAACTCAGGGTTGGGAGAGGCATTGGATTTTGACAAACTATTGCTTAATAGGATGTGGTTTGCTTTGGAATAGTACCTAATTGTTACAGGGATTACTGTTTATACATGTTAGCAGTTGCACATGTGTATTTTTTTCTATAACTTTGAGTATACATACTTCCATGCATTTACAAACTAACAAAATTACAATTGTGAGCATGTCTCTATTCACGTATGCGCAGATTAACTGGAAATAACTGTGAATTTCTGTCTTATGCATGAGCAGGCTAAGAGGCTAACAGATTATAAGTGAGAGTATACATGTATGAGCAGACTAACAGGGCTGTAAGTGTAAATATACATGCATACGTGTGTGTGCAGATTAACAGAGTTGTAATTTTGAGTATACATGCAATACATGTGTGTGTGTAGACTAACTGAATTGTAACTGTGAATGTACATACATGTGTTCATACTAACAGGGGTGCAACTGTATCTGTGAATATACACGCATATATGTGTGCGCAGACTAAGAGGGTTGTAACTTAGTGTATATAATGCCATGTGTATGCAGACTAACAAGGTTGTAACTATTAGTATACATTTATACATGTGTGTGCAGACTGACAGGGTTGTAGCTTTGAGTATATATGCATGCAGTGTGTTTAACAGACTAACGGTATTTAACTTAGTGTACATGACTCCATGTGTGTGCAGATTAACAGGATTGTAGCTGTGAATATACACTCTTCCACATTTGTACACACTAACAGGAATATGACTGTGAGTATATTTGCTTCATGCATGTGCAGAGTAAAGGGAATGGCAGGTATTGCTGTATTTCTGAACACCTGCAGTTGGCTATGCCTTCATTCCCCCACATAGGCCAGTAGACCACAGTGGCATAGCCTAGGTTTTGCAGTAGGGGAAGATGAAATATTGGGTCTTCTGACTGGTCAAAATTCAAAATCAAAATGTAATTTTTTATTTTGTTCAACATTACCAAAAACTGGTTAAACAACTCTGTATAACAGGTCTATACTTCGGTGTCTCTTCTCAGCAAAAAACGTCAATGCACACTTCAAGAAACACAAGATGAGTGGATTACTCCTGAAACAGAGACGTTTTAATAGTTAATGAACTTAAGTGACCTAGTAGGTCATTTGTCATTGTTTCTCAAGGTGGTCTTGATGTGCTTTACAGTACTCATGCTTCTCTCACTACTAGTAGTTGTGGCTGGTAATGTCAGAACTAGGTGAAGCAGTGTAGTTACCTCTTCATAAACAGAAACTAAACCAATTGCCACTAAATATTTCAGCAAATCTCTGGGCTGCAAAGCTTTCTTTTCATCAAGATAGATACTGACCAACTCATTCTGCAGTTTTCTCCTTTGCAAAAAGACTATAGTTTTTAAAAAACTCCTTAAGAGCGACAATATGAAAACTCTTTTCATGTTCCTTGAACTTTTTCTGATTCACTAGTTCTATGAATTATAAGCCTGCAAAACATTTGAATCTTTCTTTCATTTGAACAATAGCAAACCTGAGCCATACTCATTTTCTCTCTCTCTCTTTTTTTTTCTTTTGGGCAGAGCCAGATCATGGTCAAATGGGGACCTAGGCAAGCGGATCAGGGACCCCCGCTCATGACAGCAGCTCCTCCCTGGCAGCCATTCCACACTCCCATTACTTGGCTATTTCTCCCCAGTTACCATAAAGACTGTTCAGACCTGTCAGTGTGTGTACTATTTGCTTTACTTCTACAACAATTAAAGATATTTGGATTTAATTTAAAAAAATGTTTTTCCAATTTTAAAGCACAAACGCTAATAGCCATTTGCTAAATAAAACAATAATGTCTCACAATGAAAAAAGACTTAGCATGAACAATAAGCTCCTCTGCCCTTGAAACTCACATTCATTTAAATGGCATTGAAACCCAGATTCAAAGAAAATGCATCTGGCCAGTGGCAAAATAAGATTATGGACTGTTTTCAAACATAGTTCCCTTGCACACATTTTTAGGACCATGTATACATGCATGTGTTCTTTGATTTGCCTTCTTGATTGTGTTAAATTATATTCTTGTATAATACAGCACCACTTGTTCGTGTGTGCTTTAAATTTGTAGTTTTGAACATTTTTCCAGTAAGCAATAATACAAAACATATGAACTAATAATGACAAAACTACCCATTTCCGAACATTTTAACCATAAAAGGCCACTTAAACTTCTGTCATTACAATCCACCAATATCAGTCAACATGCACAATCTTTGAAGAAGTAAAAGTCATCTGAATAGTCTAATACAGTGCTCATTGAAGATAACTGAAGTAATTTAAGCAAGAGTTCAAAGTAAACAAAGCAAGCATCATAGACAAACAGAAGGAAAACAAAAACTGAATCAGAATTTCTTTTCAGTCCAGTGGCACAGTTCATAGAATCAGAGTCCCATTTTGAATTCTAATCCTCAATGACAATGAAAATCATCTGATAAAGTTTAATTGTTTGAACTCCCTTGAATAGAGGTAGCAATGAGTACTGCTTGCTTGGCAGCTTAAAAACTTGCTCTGTCAGAAGAACAGTTCACTTGAAAGACTTACTAAAAAAGTTGTCAGTGCACGCACAAATATGCTCACTTTTGTAATAGTTTTTGAGCCATGCAAGACTACGAGATTCAACTGATGGGCATAGCAGTGAATGGGAAGTGCCTTGGGACCGAACTCTCGACCAAATCAAACACTTGTAAAGGTGGTCCAGCTGTGTCTCAACTCTTAACCTTACAATGGTAAGTTTATCTGAGGTCTTTATAAATTTCCCAACAAAGTGATTGCCATTTAGTTCTTTTCAGGCAATCCCATCCATACAAAGAGATCAATATGCCAGCACTTGAAACTCATAAAATCCTTCTACATAAAACCGGATCCTTCAGAACAATTACTTAGTGTAAGACATCTGGGAAAAGCCTAAAATAATGGATGGAATAGAAAAGGCCCAAAAACAGGGACAATTTTTAAATATTGCTCTTATAAACGTAGAAAAGTTAAAATGTGAAAACAATGTTTCAAAACCACAAGCAGAACAATACAAAAAAAGACTGATTATATTTGCTATAAATAAAGCGATATTTTGTATCATTCATCTGGTGGTTTTGGAATATTCTTTTCACATTTTAAATTCACTACTGGTGTGTCTGGATTGATATACAGTGTGGCCTTATTTCTTCATTTAAACTTAGAAAGATTGCTAGCATAACAGGATTTGAGTATGTCGTGATATACTATTGTTTGCTTGCTCTATTGAGTTGTACTCATCTCTGACTTTTGTATTTTTATCATGTATGTGGAGCTTTTGTATTTTGTATTTTTATGATTGTCATGAATGTGGAGCTTTTCTCCCCCGGGTCTCTGCTGAAAACAGGCACATGATTGCCCAATCAGACCAACCTGGCAATCAAATATAAAATAAATAAGTACATTTTTTGAATGCTTTGAAGTCTAAAACTCAAATGTTTGCACTTATTTACTAATGTTAATCCTTAGTGATTTGCCAGAAAACTGCACATTTTATGGAGAGCAGACCAAAAATATGAAGCAAAAAATGTGGTCATTTTGAGAAAACCTGGACAGCTGAGAGGTATGTCTGTTCAGAATGTCAGTCTTTTAGTATAGAAGCTATGTGCTCAAATAGTAGCATTTGGCCACCAAGTGCATTCACTGGAGAATGTCACTAATGCCAAGACTGGTCGTGGCCTTGAGGTACTTCAGAACTGTTTATGTTTGGGGGAGCATTCTATACTATACCTCTCAAGTGTGGCTCATTATGAGGAACATTCCTCATTTTGATTCTTAAAAAGTCCATGTTGCTCATTGTTCCACACTGAAAGGGTCTGTCACACACACAGTGTTAAGATTTTTTTAACTGATATTCACAGTAAGTAGTGACATACCTTTCAAGTGTACCTGGAACATTCTTCATTTTGACTCCTAAAATGTCCATGTGTTCACAGTTTCACATTGAAAGAGTCTGTCACTCATTTACTGTTAAGACTTTTTGTAACGGATATCCATGATAATACTGAATCACATTAATTCATTAAAGGAATGTTGCACCACTATAACACAACAAATGTAACCATTCTATGAGCTTCCCAGCTGATGTTGTTAGTAAGCTGCTCCACATTTTGCCCACTTCTTCCACATCTGGAGGTGGAAGTCAGAGCTATGAATACCAAATCACATTAATTGATCAAAAGAGATGTTTATAACTAATTCATTTTAATTACCCTATGAACTTCTTAGCTAAAGTTGTTAATAAGCTGTTTGTAAGTGTTCAACATTTTGCCCATTTGTTCCCTAAGGTGAAAGGTAACGTTCCACATTCTGTACACAGAAGGTTGAGAGTTATGCTCTTCATACTGATTTGCCAGAAAACCACAAAATTTATGAGGATCAGACCAAAATATGAGGCAGAAATCTGGACAATCCATTGTGTAGCTGCAGGATTAAACAGTCTTAACTGCTGTCTTTTGTACTTTCAAAATTCAGAAATCTGGAATCTGCATGCCTGAACAATGCATACTGCCTCCATGGCACCACCTGACCCTTCTACACAAGGCATGTAGTATGCAGGATAGCCCACACACACAGTCACACAGCACCAATTCTCTCGCCTATTGTTAGCATTTCCAGCCATGGACTTTTGTCAGTAAACAACATTCTGCATGCATGCACAGTGAAAGATGCTGAAACCTCTGTGAGATGCTATGCAAATTTAGTGTTACCTAGCTGGCATACTTCACTTTTAGTGTGTAAATAACTTTTCCTTTTAACTTTTGTCCTTCTGGCTTCCACTTCATCGTTCTTATTTCATATTGCCTAAACAAAGATAATAATAAGGAAAGCATGCATAATCATTGTTTAGGCAATACAAAAGTTAAATGAGCTGGACTCATTTAGTGTAGGAAATGCCCAGTGTATCAGCATCCACCCACACAAATTCCCAGAAAGTGAGCAAATTGATTTCTGGGCAGTTTACTTCACCATTCCAGCTGGCTGTCCAAATTTTTGTCCAGTTATTGGACTTCAATTACAACTGACATAGTTAATCATATTGCCCTTTTGCAAGATGCCATTTCCAATTCTTTCTTTTACACTGCTTATTTCAAGGTGTTGATTAATGCTTTGAGTGTTGCATATGACCACTCGTTTTCAGGAGAGGGAATTTGATCCCAGCCTTAAAACAATGGAATTGTTTATGCCTCTTTCTACATCTAGGAAGAGACCCATTCAGTGGTATTTGATTTATTTATTTATTGCTTTTTGATTATCGAGATAGTCCGGCTGTGTAAATAAGCCCTTTTCAGCAAAGGCCCAGTGAGAAATACTCTACAATACAGTGCATAAATGCATATTAAGAATACGTAGAAGCAAAGCTGAGTACAGCCAGTCAGAAGGGACTGGATGCAAGAATGATAGTGACACATTTGAACATAATTACAATATAAATGCATATTGAGATACAAGTAGCAAAATACATTAGTTTACAAGGACTGCATTCAGCATTGGTAAAAAAAAATAAAATTGCAACACATTTACATGATTAGCAAGACTAGGAATCTTTGATCAAGTCGAGCAAGACAATTCGAAATCTTGTGAGATTTATACAGTAGGTGTGCAATACAGTAATCAAAAGTTATTTTATTCATTAGAGAAGGCAAGACTAACAAGTATGATATGAAAGTAAAGTGTGAGGAGAAATAGATGGTATTTAGCCCAATGAAAGGTAAATAAGCAGAAGATGAGGAATAGGTGAGTTATGCATACTCAGTATGTAACCAGAGCGCTAACCATATAAGATGATAGGTGAGTTATGCATACTCAGTACGTAACCAGAGTAGTAACCATATAAGATGATAGGTGAGTTATGCATACTCAGTATGTAACCAGAGCAGTAACCATATAAGATGATAGTTGAGTTATGCATACTCAGTATGTAACCAGAGCGGTAACCATATAAGATGATAGGTGAGTTATGCATACTCAGTATGTAACCAGAGCAGTAACCATATAAGATGATAGTTGAGTTATGCATTCTCAGTATGTAACCAGAGCGGTAACCATATAAGATGATAGGTGAGTTATGCATACTCAGTATATAACCAGAGCGGTAACCATATAAGATGATAGTTGAGTTATGCATTCTCAGTATGTAACCAGAGCGGTAACCATATAAGATGATAGGTGAGTTATGCATACTCAGTATGTAACCAGAGCAGTAACCATATAAGATGATAGTTGAGTTATGCATTCTCAGTATGTAACCAGAGCGGTAACCATATAAGATGATAGGTGAGTTATGCATACTCAGTATATAACCAGAGCGGTAACCATATAAGATGATAGTTGAGTTATGCATTCTCAGTATGTAACCAGAGCGGTAACCATATAAGATGATAGGTGAGTTATGCATACTCAGTATATAACCAGAGCGGTAACCATATAAGATGATAGTTGAGTTATGCATTCTCAGTATGTAACCAGAGCGGTAACCATATAAGATGATAGGTGAGTTATGCATACTCAGTATATAACCAGAGCGGTAACCATATAAGATGATAGTTGAGTTATGCATACTCAGTATGTAACCAGAGCGGTAACCATATAAGATGATAGTTGAGTTATGCATTCTCAGTATGTAACCAGAGCGGTAACCATATAAGATGATAGGTGAGTTATGCATACTCAGTATATAACCAGAGCGGTAACCATATAAGATGATAGTTGAGTTATGCATTCTCAGTATGTAACCAGAGCGGTAACCATATAAGATGATAGGTGAGTTATGCATACTCAGTATATAACCAGAGCGGTAACCATATAAGATGATAGTTGAGTTATGCATTCTCAGTATGTAACCAGAGCGGTAACCATATAAGATGATAGGTGAGTTATGCATACTCAGTATATAACCAGAGCGGTAACCATATAAGATGATAGTTGAGTTATGCATACTCAGTATGTAACCAGAGCGGTAACCATATAAGATGATAGTTGAGTTATGCATACTCAGTATGTAACCAGAGCGGTAACCATATAAGATGATAGTTGAGTTATGCATTCTCAGTAAGGAACCAGTGCAGTAACCCTGTGAGGCGAGAGTTGAGCTATGCATACTTAGTATGTAACCACTACAATGACCATGTGAGGCGATACTTTAGTTATACATGCATATGAGGTGATAGATGATAGGCTTCATTGTTGCTTTTCAGTCTGATGTACAGGGGTCGGTGTCCACCTGTGACTGCTTATACCAGGTTCATTTGTTTGCCTCAGAATCTTGAAACCTCAGCTACTATGGCCATAATGGAATGAGCTGGATAAAATAAGTGGACTGCAGTTATTAGAAACATATCCTTAGCAGAACTACTGCCTACAGAACTCCCTTACTGAAGGGGCATTGACTGGCCAAGAATCTGATACTTTACTTCTAAATCATGCTCCACTCCTTTGATCAACCTATTTATGCCAGGGCAGAACATGTTTTAGATTTGGACAGTAGCTGTTGATGTCTGATACTTCTGTCATAGTATGTTTGATGAGAATTCCCTTAATAGATACCAAATGTATTCTCTCCTAAAACTGTTTTGTTTATGAAAGAGAAATGTTTTATATGAAAAAAAATTCTGAAAGTCCTGAATCCTATTCAGTTGTAGTTTTAGATCACCATTTGCGAACTGAAAGAAAATACTAAGGTTTCTGTCCAGACCTTAAAGATTAAATTATAGAATCCCTTTTTTCAAAGCCTGTCATACTGTATATTGGTCTGAACATATGCAGTTCTCCAGTTCATAAACTTCTTAAACTGTTGCAGTAAATCAGTCGTTGTTCAGACACTAAGACCACCCAAATGGATAGCCTTTTTAACCTATGCTGTATCATTTGCTAAGGTCATTATACAACTGTCTTGTTTAACACTGTATCTGGAATGCAGTCTTTCACATCTGGGAACCCATTAGACATTCATTAATGTACAATAGATATTTTTAAAATGGCTGTAGTGTCTCAAAATTAAGTCTTTTTACATCTTAGAAAAGAAGGATCATAACAGATGGCTTACACAGTGGAGTATTGAAATGATATTATAAGTGATGTCTTGTGAAACTGATGGGCAGATTTTATGAGCAGTGTTATTATCTCGAAAACACCCTTAATATAGAGTTATGCATTTGACAAGAGTGCATGCACACACACTCATCATGTAGATGCAGCAGAAATGGAAAACTAAACATTCCATTTATAAATAAGCGTTTATATTACTTGGTTTTCAGACATATTTTCATCAGTAATTAAAAAAAAAAGCATCAGTTCTGTTTTATCAAAATTTGCATAATGATGGAGCAAAGAAAGAATCTGACATTAGTGCTTGTTTTTTTCTTTTAGGATCCATAGTCTGTGTTGTCTAAAAACACTAATAAATTACATGTTTCCTTCTTTGTTGTGTTTATATGAATTTACTCTGCATTTACAACTTGATTTTATGCAGGACTTGTAGTAACTGAAGCATATAGAAGCTGTCAGCTGGTTTAAAGACATAGAAACACATCATTATTGGTGAGCCAGCATATTGCACTACACACACACACCTGCGAGCAATTTAAAGTATCACCAAAAGCACATCTTTGTCATGTGGGAGGAAACTGAAGCACCTAATGGAAGTCTTTGCAGGTACAGTGATGATGATGATATCAACCCCTATATCACAAGATGGATTGCAAACTGGCTCAGAGATAGAACCCACATGGTCAGAATCGCAGGTGCCATGTCCGAATCCAAACCAGTTACAAGTGGCATCCCACAGGGCTCAGTTCTGGGACCTCTCTTGTTCTGTATATACTTCTCTGAGGTTCAGGCTAACACGGGGGGATTATGGCTGACAAAGTTCGCAGATGACTGCAAACTGGGGGCCATAATCGAATCTTCAGCTGACACAAGCATCCTCCAAAAGGGTCTCACAGAGACAGATGCTTGGTGCCAGAGCCACGGCCTCAAGCTAAATGCTAAAAAGTGCATAGTCATCCCCTTTGGGAAAAACAAGGTGCCCACAAATTACCACATAGGTGGTAATCCATTAATACGGAAGAAGTAATTAGAGATTTGGGGGCCATCGTAGATAGTAATCTCTCCTTTGATAATCATGTTGCCAAAGTGGTTAGAAAGACCTTCTATATAGCCCACCTTATCACAAAAGGGTTCGCATCTAGATCAAGAGAGGTCATTGTGCCCCTCTACTCGTCACTCATCAGGCCCATAATTGAATACAATGCCCCTTTTGGGATGTACCTTACCCGACACTTGCAGCAACTGGAGAGACCCCAAAAGTACCTCACCAAGAGGATCATGGGCTACAAACAGATACCCTATGCAGCTCGACTAAAGAAACTCCAGCTCTACTCAGTTGCTTACCGCCTACTCAGAGGCGATCTATGCCTGACGTACAAAGCCATGTCAAACCCAGAATTATTGGACATGCTCCACCTCAAAAAATCCAAGTCCCTTAGAGCTACACACTCCAGGGACCTAAACCTCAGCACAAAAATAAATAGGACATGCTGGAGGGACAGATTAATTTCCCAGAGGCTCCCCTCACTCTGGAATTGAATCCCAATTCATGTTAGACATAGCCCCTCGCTGACCCTCTTCAAGCGAAATTTGGACGTGTGGATGGGAAATCACAAATTCACCCCTGGGATCTCTCCTGTGTCCCTGCTAGACAGAGGCACAGTAAACTAATCTTAAAAGGGTACCTTCTGTGACCTATTTTACAGAGGCACAGTAGGCTAATCTAATAGGGAGGCGGAAGCCAAATACACTCTGGCTAGGCTTATAAATGCCCTAGGGCAGATAGCCTAGTATCTACCTATGAACCTATGTGCGGACTCTGCACAGAAGCTACAACCCACCTGAGAAATGAGCTGGAAAATCAAGCTGTCTGAGGTAGCAGCAGAGGCGTCAATACTAACTGCAGTTCCGCTGTTATATATATATTTGTTGAGAGAGGATCAGAGAACCATTAGTAAACTCTTAAAGGTTGCTCTAAGATTTGTTTAATTTATTTAAGCTGTGTTGACCATCTTAATCCATCTAGGCTAGTAGCCTCTTTCAGGGGAGTCACAAGGTGGTATTCATACTGCTAGGGAAAGTTTGATCAGGTCATCAGGGAACTATCCCTACTCATTTCTCTGGCTGCCATGGGATCATTTGCATTCACCTGCGCTACTATGACGCAGGTAGATGGGACCTCAGTTTAAAGTCCATTAGAAGGATGACAAACTCAGGAGGGCCACTCCACCCCCTCCCCTTTGGATTCTGAGATGCAGAGTAACACTGGAACTTCTACACTGCACATGAGGGTGAAAATGTGTATTTGTTCACATCTACTACACAATATTTGGGCTGATCATGAATGTACAAATTCTGTTACACTGTCTGTATAACAGAGGTATATCATATCTGCCTAAGCAGTCAGTGGAGCATTTTTGGAAAACTCTTGTCACCCATCCATCAGACATTCAGTGGGAAGAAACTTGCACAAGCTTATGCACAGGGGTATGGACTGCTGGAGAAAACTTGTTAGTGACATCATGTATCGCAAAGTGATTAAGGGTTATTACTATGATAGCACTTCCATAATTTAGGCTTCCATCTCATCTAGTCTTATAGTAAGTACTTCACACAACTGTACCATCTTCATTGACACAGAACTCAATGCCAGCTTTCCTGGTAGACACAGCAGCACCATGATGATTTGCCACATAACTATTTAGACATAGTCCTTCCTGTTGACTTTAGGCGTCCACACATGCTCATATTCCAGCCACAGTATGTAGAATAACCTGAGCAATGGGCACATGCCAGTGTCTCCGTTGTAATTCTGTTGACCATAATTGTGGTCCTCAGAGTTATGAGACTAATACCAAAAACATTGGGGATATATGTACTATGTCTGAGCTGCTCATACTTTGTGGTATTCTATTTCAAAGTATTTTTTCAACACCTTTATTAAATTACCACTTAGTTGTAGACACTAATATATTAATAGAAAAGAAAAACTACATCAATTATTTTTCCTTTATATACATTATAAATTACATATTTTTTCATTCTTTATAACAACTATCATTTAGTTCAACATAACAGAAAATGTTCAGTTCCTGCCTTCCATGAAACCTCACTCCTTCTCCTGAAAATTATTCTGAATGTATTGTTCCCACAAATCCCATTTATTTCTATGTAATTTCCTCCTTCTCTTTTCTAAAGATACCACTTCCAATTATTTCATCTCTTTTATAATATGCAATACTTTACACATAGTTGCTTTAGATTTTGATTTCCATTTTCTACTAATTGCTTTTTTGGCAGCCAATAGAATTAAATTTAATTAAGTCCTTACTGTGCCTAGGCAGTTCCGATCCTGTGTCACAGCTCAAAAGAAACATTTCCTTCCTTACAGCCATTTTTATCCCCAGTATTTCTGACAAAGTACGCTGCAAGGAATTTTTAAAAATTTGCCAGCTTATTACACTCCTAAAAAATGTTTACCAATTTTCTCCCCTTCACACATTCAACATTTGTTATTTACCTGAGGAAAATTTATTTGAAGTGTGCTTGGGGTATAAAAATACATATGCAAACATTTTGATGGAAAAGTCCTAAACTTTCTGAACTTTGTGCATATGTGACAGCCATATATATGCACTGTCATTATTCCCTTGTAAATTGCTTTATCATTCTCATTTTTTAATATTTTCTAACCTCCTCTGATTGATTCTTGTAGTTATCATGCAATGTTTTTTTAACAGCAGCCTTTGTTCTAGATTAAACTAAAAACTGTACCTGAGCAAGGTTTTCACTTAGGACTCCCCTATCCCTTTCTCTTTGCCAATACTCTGTCAATCCCTGGTAGGGAAGGCAGTCTGTAACTTGCAGTCCAAACTTTTTCTTGGCCTCTTCCCATTCTATTACCATTCCCTCTCCAGTTAATTGCTCCCAGAACCTTTGTAGGTTTTCTCTAGTAAATTCCTCCCCCCTCTTGCCTATTTTCTGTACCGCCACTTTCAGTCATACGTATTTGGCAAAATTCCCTTACTCCATTCTTGTATTGACTTAGTTCTTAGAATACTGTCTGCCTCTTTATAAATATAAAGTTTTTATATAGTTGTTGTTATTCTCCTAAAGAATCTTCACCCAAAATCCCTGTCCCTCCATATTTGATGTAGTCCTTTCCTTTCATCATCATCATTCCTTTCCACTTTGAATTATAAACTTCTGCTTGTGTTATGTACATGAGCATTAACTGCATACTTCTAAAATGCCTCCAGATCGTGCAGTTCTATACCACCTTGTTCTCCTGGCAGGATCATCTTATCCCACTTACCCATTTCCCCTCCCAGATAAATTCCTTCAGCTGTTTATTAACTGTTGTTAACAATATCTGTGCTGGTTGATAAAAAATATCCCTGATCTCTGTATAAAATTAAATAGACGAAAACATTTTCATGTTTTGTATCTTACTATCCATATGCATGAGCAAGAGCTTCCAATTTCTCAATTTTTGTATTATCCTTTCTTTAGTCTTTTCCCACATATCCTTAGATGTCATAACTGAAGCCTTTTTAATTCATATTCCTAAAGAATTCATCTTATCGCTCCCTATAAGTATGGGTATTGCTGAATCAATTTGTGTGTGGTTGCATAATTTGCGGCTGTAGCCATTGTTTTATCTTCATTAATTTTATATCCCAAAAAATAAGGTAGAAAAGACATGTTAGAGTGTCCAGTAACATTACCTTTCACTAGGCCTTGGGTGAAAAGAGTCTGTGTATCCATCAAATGCATCTTATTATGAAAATAATAAATATCTTAATCATCATAGTGTTCTCTTCATGTAGTCGATAAACGTTCCCAGATTTAATTCACTCTGATATAAAATTAGATGAGATGATTTCATAGGAAACAAAGTGCTTAATTCCACCCTTTAATAAGACCTCTTACTGGATATTTTTTCTGCAATGCAGCTGACCATCAGCTGCCTCCAGTGCCTCTCCTTATTTACATAGTCTACCACACCTATCTTATCTTCCTGGACTCAGCCTGACCAACTCACATCCAGGGCCTGGGAGGAGCATGTTGGTGCAATGTCATACTGTTTCTGGGAAGTGTGTAACCTCATGGCAACCTTCCCAACTCCATGACTGCTACTGTATGGAGGTGCATATATACTTCTGTGCATGCGCAACCTCCCAACCAAGTGGTTCATCACTTATGCAGCACTGTCCTCAACAGACTTGTACAATACATGCCTAGGCTGCCTGACTGTCTGCAGGACTGGAGATCCAACATTGGATGCTCACTTTCATCTTACACTCTTGTGTTTCAAACACTGGTCATCTGGAGCACAGTAAAAGCTTTATCCCTCTGTGCCACAGGGCTACTTAACCTTTTAGTGGACATTGGTCCTCAAAGCTGAGTTTTTTAAAGAACAATCTTCAAGCATCTTTGATTGCCTTCAGTTATTCCTTGCAGCTGTTTGAGTGGTAAGCACAACCAGTGAGATGCCTGCACTGCGTGGTCACCAGTCATTGTTTGTTACCCATGGCTGACCAAAAAATATTGTACTGCGGCTGTGTTAATCTGCCCCTTATCCAATACCCGAGTGATTAGTCTCTATCACTAAAGTCAGTCATCTGTAGCTGCCATTTTCCAGTTATTCTAATTTACTGACTCAGCATTGTAGATGAATTGTTATAACACACATTAAAACTTGCTACATTGTCAATCAGTTTGAGTATATATTTTTCTTAAGACCTTATTGCTATGTTAGTATTTTCTCCATATGTTGTTCTTTTCTTTCAAATTTATTTCTGTATGTTAAACTGTAGTGTTTTAAATTTTTTGATTTCATTCATAATCTGATTTCTTTGTAATTTAGCACATTTTTTTTTGCTAAAGTTTATTCAGTCTTTGCTTACTTAAATGTAAATAATGCTGCTTTAAGGCATTGTTATGTCTTAGCAAAGATTACCATTCTCGGATATATTAGTGCAAGAGTCCTAAGAGTCACAAGTTAGCACGATTACGCAACAAACAAATGTGATACAAGAACTACTAATTCATGATATGTCGTGATTTTCTAGTGCAGTACTTTAAAATCTTTTACTACTAAAGAGAATAAAAGGTGGGATGGCTCCCTTCAGAGCTGACTGCAAATGGCTATATAAATTCTTCCCGTTTTCCAACTTACAAGGTGCCTGCACTCATATTTTACGACTATGTGACTATTATCACTTGGTAGCCTTTTTCAGTGCATTGCAAAGCTTCTTATCAGTGTTTCTTTGCTTCTTGGAAATTTCATTTCCAGTCTCATTCTGACTTGCAATAAAGTTTCATAAGGAGCCTAGCATTTAACTAGAATTTTTGTTATATTTTCTCTTTCACAAAAATATACTCTTTCTGTACTGCTTCATTACTGTCTCTCTGATGTCATTTTACCCTGAATGTTTTTGTCTCAGATGTAGTGGGCTGTATGAACAGCTCTGCTTATTCCCCACAGGGCTATTGTCATACTTTGGGAAAAGTCTGGGTCTGTATTAGAACACTGAACTTTCAAAATTTCGAGTGTTCTAATATCGAAAATTTAAAACATCGAACATACAGAACAGCGAATTTTTTCCTAGGGAAAAAAATTTGCTGTTCCAAAACATACACACAACACAAGCACACCAAACAAACAGCAATCCACACACATACACCTAAACTCTTACACCTGACCCTATACTAAACTATACATACACCACTAACTATCCACTTACCTTAACCCAAACCCTAACCCTCACGTCCAGACAATCGCACACTTACCTGAACCTGACCTGTAACTTTCCACCACAGCGCTGAAAATACTGAAGCAACAGAAACAGACAACAAAATTCTTTCCCTAGGAAAAATTTTGTTTTTCTGTTTCTTCGATATTTTCAGGGTTCGCTGAAAATGGGTCGATATTAGAACACTCGAAATTTTGAAAGTTCGGTGTTCTAATATAGACCCGAAAAGTTTTACCATGGGTATAGATGGTGATCTTATTGTGCAAGACCACAAATAATCTGTTGCTATATGAATTTTTGGAGGTTAAGTAATCATAAAGATTCTAATATTGCACACCTATGTATTTTAATAGAATGAAGTCAGGAGTTTGAGAGCTAGAGTTCTTCAACATGAAGGCACAGTGAATATAAAATAGATATAAGCTGGTTCAAGTTCTGGAGTCTGTGTGGAAACTGGTCTACTTAGCCCTGATGTCAGTTAATAGCCTTATATTATTTGGTTTAAATTTCCTATCCAGAGCCACTTGTGCACAAATCTTGATAATCACTGTAGCTGATCCAGGAAATTTCACTACTTCCCTCTATAATTCTGGACTTTCCTCTTTTATTTGCCTTTCTTCTGTCATTTTTTGACACAAGATTACCACAGGTTCCCAGAAGTCTGATAAAAAATTAACATAGGTTCAGGTCACATAGGCTGATCTTACCAATCACATGAATGCTGAAATCTTGTTTTAGAATGCTAGAATCTGTGGGAGGTAATCTATCAAAGTGTGCATTCATATTCTCCAATAATACACAATATATGGGGCAGCTGTAAAGTACATGTAGTAGACAACCAAGCTTTTTTTTTTTTTTTTTGTAATTTGTAGTTCCAGTGAGGCAGCCCTCTTGGTTATTGGTACAAACTACAAGTTAGAGAATGGACAACCTGAAGAGAATGTTATCCAGCAGGATGTTAATCTATAGATAATATCCACTGAAAAATGAGTCTGACACTTCATGGCAGCATATCAAGCAGCAGTGGAGCTCGGACTGAAATTAACATGTCTGCCATTTTCCTTTCACTAAGCAGCGCTTTGCTGTTTAGCAAGTGTAAACTAAAAAGAGAGAGACATTTTTTAAAAAGTATGTATTTGTGTGTGTGTGTGTGTGTGTGTGTGTGTGTGTGTGTGTGTGTGTGTGTGTGTATGTATGCTTATCTGTGTCTATGAGTGTATATGTGTATGAGAGTGAGAGCAAGATCGATTTAGCAGTGCTTTGTAGATTAGTGAGTGTAAAAGTAAATGAAACATAAAAATGTGTGCGCGCGCATGTGTGTGTATGTGTGTTTATGTTTCTGTCTGCATGTGTGTGCATGAATGCTTGCTTGCAAGAAAGTGTGTGTGTGTGTGTGTGTGTGTGTGTGTGTGTGAGTGAGTGAGTGTGTAGAGTGAGAGTGAGCGAGCACCCACAGCAGAAGTTAAAGTTTGCATGCCTCTTGATCTCTTAGCTCAAGATATAGCTGTAAAGTCTAAAGTAAAGGAGGAACAAAGGCTCAGAATAGGGAATTTTTTTAAATATTGCACTTATAAAATGGCAAAGTCTCTGTAATGACAGGGTTTGTGTGAGCATGCGTTTTCTGAAGTGCAAGTGTATGTGTGTGTTTGTGTGTGAGAGTGACTGAGCTCGAGCAACCAGTGGCAGCAGCAGTAAGAGGTTTGCATACCTCTTGACCTCTTATCTCAAAAAATCTAGATAAAGCCCGAAATAAAATGGAACAAAGGCTCAAAATAGGAACAGATTTAAAAATATTGCTGTTATAAAATTAGAAAGTTGTATAAATAATAGGATTTGTATTAGCATGAATTTTCTGAAGGAAATAAAGTCTGAAACTCAAATGTATGTCATTATTAAGTGACTTCAGTTCCCCAATGCCTGCCAGCAAACCACACATTTTAGGAGTAAGGGACCAAAACATGAATTAAATATATGGATATTTTTTAACATGTTATATTTTGGATATAAAATACTTCCTCCAACACCATTTACGTACACTACAAGAAGTATGAAATGTTAGAGAGAACAACTATTTTACATCAGAAATATATAATACAATTTTACAGATAGCCCATTCTCTAAGCACAATAATGCCCTCCATGGTGTCTGTTATTTTGTAAATAACACCCTTCCAGTGGTGTAGAAGCCCTCTGCCTGTAATCTCGGACCTCATAACATCCCTTAGGGTTATTTACATAGTAAAACACACCCTGTTGGGCATTATTGCATGCATAGCATATAGTGAGCTCCAGCTTAGGAAAGGCACTATCCATTTTCGAGACGTATGCTTCATGCTGTATGCCTGTCACTTCACAGCAAGAGGTGTACTGCATTTTGTAATAGTATCTATCTGGTGTTGTTCAAGCTTTGACACAAGTTGTAGCTGCTTCCCCTGTGACACTGAGACAGTCAGTGCCCTCAAGAGTTAGTTTCCATTGCTGTTGTCCAGACTGACCTAATCAGTAGTGAATGCTAATCAGGCAATTATTTCTAACCCTTAAGCTGCATTTCAGAATCAGAACAAGCACTTTGTGTGTACCTTGTTTACAGTTACCAGAACATATGTCAGCATTACTGGTAAAGCTGCACCAGTTTAAGAAAATCTCACTGTTATCTTCATTTCATAGTCTGTTACTTCTTACTGTTACCTGTAAAACAAGTCATGTCTTGTTCTGCCCTTCCTGACAAGTATTTTCAAAGAAAGTCACCTGAAGTACAAGACAGTCGTGGTAGAATTAACTAACACACAATTTAAAATGTATTTATTGGGATTTATTTACCAGGTTAGTATGACTGGTCATAGAAAGACCCCTTTTCAGAGAAGGTCCAGGGAGAAGCTCCAGTAAAAATTCCAACTTACAATTAATGGTTACACTTGCTGAGAATTGTAAAACAATACAGTCATGAAAAATAACAGTACAAAGTATAAAAGATACATAGATGTATTACATAATGCAGTAGATTACAGTTTTAAAACAGTGGCAGAGCAGATAGTGTTGACATTCTCTGGTACATTTTTCAGCTGGGATGCCTTCTGTTCATATGGGTTTCCTCCAGGTGCTCCATTTTCCTCCCACATTCCAAAGACATGCAGTAGGTGGACTGGACACTCTAAACTGGCCGTATGCGTGAGTGAGTGGTTTGGAAGAACAGTTGCTGCAGGTTTAGCCACATGGTGGTGTGAATCTTAACTCTAGTTGATTGGCACTGTTGATGTGGCTTCCAAACCCATGGGCAAAAACGGGAAAACAGGTTGTGGATGGATGGATGGAAGGATTTTGTTTTTGGCACTTATTGTTGTCTCCTGGTTTTTCTTTACTTGTGGTCTGATTTCCATTCTTGAACCTTTCCAAAATGCTTCTAACCTGAGCAAACATGTCATCTTAGACTTGTTTTCTTCATGGTTTGACCTTTCACTGTGTTCACTATTTTTTGATGTGCTGATATCAACAAAACATATGCTGTCCCATGACTGCAGACTTGTGCATATACTCAGTTTCAAAAAATAAATAAATTTATATATATATTTATATTTATGTGTGTGTGTCTGTCTGTGTGTGTGTGCGTGCGTCTGTGTCCTTCAGTCTGGGGGGATATATAATCTTGCCATATGAGTATGCTTCCATTATGGATATAGAAGTATTCATAATAGTGTCAAAATTTTCACCTGGCTTGTCACAAGTGTTTTTGTTGCTTTTTTAATTTATTTTAATGGAATGAACATTACTTTTGAGCCCACTGAGACAACAGAGTAACTAATAAATCAACATGCTGAATTACTACACATGGCATAGCAAATCTTTACCTGTCTTGTGGCAAAATATTGCATGGGTTTATGCACAGAAAGGCACTTTGTTTAAACTTCTCCTTTGCGGTGCTGTAAAGCAATGGTTGAAAAGTCCCTGTGATAGAAAATTACAATCAGTTCTGACAAAGTGACGTATATACAGAATGTCATATGAAATATTGTATGCGTATGGATTAATGATGACATCATGGTGACACAGTATTCTGTTGTCATTCAGTTGCAGGACCCAGGATTACATTTTATGCACTGCATTCTCTCTAGGTGGACTTGCATGTTTTTCCAGTGGCTGTTTGGTCAGTTTCCTATGATGTCCTAAACATATGCTGCTTAGGTTAATTGCCTACTTTTAATTAGAAACAAATTAATTGTTTTTGCTTTTCTCTCTGCACCTCTTTGCTAAATTAACTTTTGGTTCATTGTGACTAACTAACCCTAGTAACAAAATAGGATAGATCTGATGTAATTCATTAAACATCTGCAGCACCATTTGGTGCAGCATTTGTCTAAATGGCAGCGATTAATCTAAGAAGTATATGAGTTAAGAAAAATATCATTTTACAGTTTTACACAATCAAGAGCTCTACATACAGTGGCTGGGCAAACATAAGAATGTAAATTACAGCGAGCTGTGAAGGGTAAATACTACCTTAGTAAATATACCGCTGCTAAGGATTGTCAAGGCTAAGGAACACTGCAGGAGATCCAACCCAGACACTGATATTGTTTTAGTAGTATAGTACAACAAAATATTGTTTTTGCTGTAATATACCTAGACTTTATGTGACACATTTACATGACCAAGTGTCAGATTAACAAATGACATCAGAAAAAAATGACAAAATCCCAGTAAAGAAGCGGCCTGCTTGCAAATAGTTCTTGTAAATCCCCTATCAGAGAAACAAACAGAAATTTTGACAGTTTTGGAGCATAATGTAGATTTCAGTTTGAATATTTCATTGTGCCATAAGACAGTGACCAGTTGTATGTAGTGAAATGGCCAGCACTCCTTACAAAGCAGTAACCATTTTCTGTGTTTTTCATTTTTGACTCTTTATCCTTCACATTTTGACTTTTATCCCTCACTGTCTCTGCCTTTTTATGTTTAGAGGTTCTGCTGTGTCCCTCGATTAGTTTGTAATATAACCTGATAGTTATTAGAAACTGTTAAGAGACTAGAGTGCAAATACAAAATGCAAAATTACTAGTTCTGAGTTGTATATAATAAATATAATGTTTATGCTTTTTACCATTCATCTGTTTGGAGACTTTCATGTCTGAATTTTCTGTCTGTGAACAGACTGTGACGCATTCTGGGGGGGGGGGGGGAGTAGAACATGAGGAGGCAGGTTTATCTACGAAACACTAGTGATTGCCACTTATATTTGTGATTACTGAAGTGTGACTACCCAGCTTTTCCCTGCAAGGTCAAATTGCTGGTGTACTGGGATTTCTCCCTCAGGCATGGTATATACAAGTAACAAAGTTGTGTGAGTGTACCCCCACCCCCCCATTTAGTGTGAAGGTAGGCTTGTTGCCATACAAAATGCTTTTTTTTTTGTAGTTCTAAATGCTGTTTGCATTCATTAATTTTCACTTTTTATGATCACAGTTGTGCGAGGCAAATGAGTCAGTAGCTTGTCAAGGAGCCCAGAACATATTACAGTACAAAGATAAAGAACATGGTGTCTCGAAGTAAGATTTACCAGAAAAAAATATTTTAGGTACTGTGTGAACTGCAGTGTTGTGGTTAGTGAGTCTCAAAATACTGTTCAGATCACTCCTGCTGCAGTTTACCAAAAGATGGCACATCAGCATTGTGGTTTGGTTATTATGGGTTTAAGTGTTTAAAAATAAGCATGGGTTTTGAATACTTCCTACAGGTATCACTTTTCACTGGTTCCATGGTTATGCCAGGATTTCTCAAGTGGAAATTTAGACCACAATTCAGTCATGTTTCATTACTTTGGAGTCACTGTGTGATGATCTTTGACATTTAGTTTGAATTATTACATGATGAGTAGTACCTAAAATGGCTAACAGTTTAATTAAAGCAAGTGTTGGGTTCTTCTACATATAATAGCATTGCTAGGTGTTAATCTACTTCATTAACCCATCTGCAGCTCCTGTCTGTAATGAACCACAACAACTGATTTAACTAAACATATTTTTTATTTTAGGGGAGGAGGTGGAAAGTGAACATCTTCTGCATTTTGCTCAAATATAAATTCATAACTGCCTATATAGTTACACATATTTATGGAGGCAAACATAATTAGAAATCATACATCCAAAATATTTAGTATGGAATCTTTGGAGTGACTTATACTGTCTTTATTACCTACCAGAGCTACTCAAAGAAAGCTCTCACATGTCAGTTTGAAAGTTCAATATTACTATTGTATAAAATGCGAGTCTGTCTCTTTAATTGTGTGTTTTCCAATTTTTTTCCTAGTTAAGCAGCATGGAAGAATTCACTCTGCTTATAATTAGCTTCTGATTCTAATTTATAGAAATTAAATACATTGTCCATCTGAGTCAAGGCTGTAAACTGTATTTTGATTGGGCTGCATGACCCCTTTGGGCGTCAATCAGATCTTTAGAAATCATTTGCAGGGAGTACTGTTTTCTTTCAGCATCAACTGAAACCTGAATTTTGACAAGCATTAATGAAAAACAAATTGTTGCATTACTTAGAAAAATAATTTAAGTGAAACTTGAATTAGTGGCTAACTGGAAAAGGATTGGTAATAAACAGAAAAAATAACAGGTATTTATTTTACAAGTTTAACTCACGCTTGAAGGAGCAGACATTGTTAGTGCTTGTTCATCATGCAAGTAACATGCATCCAACTGAAGCTGCAAATCCTTTTTCAAATTACAAAATATGAGGTTATAGATACACTGCAATCATGAGAAGGTATTATAAGTAAACTGTTGAACTGCATTAAACATAGACTACAAATCATGGTTCAAGACTATAAAATAATACTGACTGTGTACTGCAATTAAAATACATATTGTACATTAGTATCACTAACCTTGCCTAAGAATGAAGTAATTTCCTGCATTTGTACATAGCACACTGCACATCATTCATGTAGGCATCTTGGGACATTTGGAGACTGGTGCTAGACTGTGGACTTAAGCATTCATGCAGACTGATGGCTGAGCTCACTCCACCGCACATCAGGCCTTTTCATGATCAGCTCTTTCTTCTGTACAACCCTTTATCTAAAACAAAGAGATGACCGGAGTAGAATGTTGGAGCAATGTCCCTGT